>NW_028274813.1:127493673-127645188 GCF_037043125.1 Eumetopias jubatus
TCTTCGAGCTAGCACTGGTTTCCAGGAGAGGAGGTAAGTGTATGGGGGAGGAAGCTTAGTATAGGTGGAGAGTTTGAATCTGGACTCTCGAACTTACTGGCTGTGTGACCTTGGCAAGTGCCTTGACCTCTCTGAGCCTCTCTTCTATGAAATAGAGAAATAAGGATATCTATCTTGTACTGTTGTGAAGTTCGGTGAGATGATACATTTTTTGTACTCAAGGGAGAAAGTGTTGCTTTTTTTCTACTTGGAAGGCAGCGTTTTCTGTCTGGGTGGTATTTGCCAGTTTTCCAACAATCATGCACAATTCTCGAGACTTTTACCATATCACTGGCAAAGATCAAACATCACCTGTACTCCCGTTTAATTAAAAAAAATAAACTCATTCTTACTAACAGAATACATTTATTTAGGAAGGAGACTATATCAATCCTATAACCATAGGATAACTATAAAAACAAACACAATGAAAACAACACAGTGTTATGTTACTGATGTTCAGCCAGATACTGTTCTCTGCTAAAGGCTGTGACTCTAAGGCTTGTTTTCACTTTGTTGCAAAAGGGCAATTCGTGAGTTAGCAGGTAGGTGGTAGAGCTGTGCTGGTCCCCCAAAGAAGATTTTGATGTCCTTGACCATCAAAAGGGATTGAAAGAACAGTGAAAAAATACACTCACACTTTCTCTATGTGATTCAGTGTTATTTAATGCTATGCTTGAACACCTTTTGAAATCATGTCAATTCCCACAAAAGATAGCATCTTCCACTTTGGGAAATGCTGGCATTGATCATCAGTCATTTGAGAGCACAATATTAGCCCATGACTGCAGGGATGTGGGTCATGGTCAGGATCTCTAGAAGGATGCTGGCACTGGGTGGGGAGAGGTGGTAAAGAACCTGGCCTGGGGGTGAGGGGTGGGGATGGTGATTCAGGGCAGGCCTGCAGCAGAGTGGAGTGCTAAAAACCCAGAGGGTCTCACCTCAAAGGCTGCAGATTTGCTGCTCAAGTGGGGTGAGGGTAAGGCTCTTATTGTGCTTTTGCTGCAGAGGTGAGGGAATATGGAGAAATGCAGATCTGGGTGCTGGGCATTTATATAATTATAGCTATTTTTATGGAGCTCTTACCAAGGTTTCTGAACATATTAACTCATTTAATTCTCATAACAACCCAGTGAATAAAAATCTGTATTCTCTTCATTTCACACATGAAGAAATTGCAGCCTAAAGGTTAAATAACTTGCTCTGATTTTCTGAGCCTGTAAGTGGAAGAGCTGGTATCTGTAAATGTATGCGGTGGCCAAGAATTTGCTTTACAACATCACCCAAGGCAAGAAAGAGCATTCAAAGTGTTTTTCTTAATCAAATCTCAGTAGTGTTGGTAGATGGCCATTATCAGTCTTTGTTAGGTTTCCCTTCCCCACTCCCGTGGGTGGACCACTTAAGTGGTCCCCCAAACAGTGGGGGTGCCTGGCTCTTAGCCCATGGCTGTGGCCACCATGGTTTTCCTTGTTCTTCCTGCTACTCAGGGCTGCCTACAAGAGCAAGCTTTGTGCTCTCTGCTAGGCAATTCCCATCTGGATAATACAGTGACACCACTCAACAATTCCTGATTCTGTTTACAGATTGTACAGCCGGGTAGGACCCCATTGCTGATCCCAGGGCTGCAGGATTAATAGTCTCCATAGCTGCCCCCCAGCTCTCCTCCATCCAGAGTGCTGCCTGTAAGAGAGACTAGGGTCCACCTCTTCTCGGGGAACTCACTTCCTACTTCTCAGAGTTCCCCTCTCCCAGAGCTTGGGCACCTCATCCGTAAGTCAAAACACCAGCCCCTCTGCCTCTTCCCTTCTAGCTTAGCTCCTGGGAGAGTCTAATTGTCTGGAGGGTTGGTTGAAGGCTTCTTTGGACTTGCCCTTGAATCAACACACACGCACACACACACACACGTTACCTGTTTCCTGCAGAAAGAACATAGGGCAGAGGTTCTTGACCTTGAGTTAGCACAAAATTACCTGGAGAACCTGCTAATAAAACAGGTTTTTGTCCCCTTTTTGTTTCAAAAGATTTGGAATGGGGCCCAGGAATCTGTATTTAACTGGCGGGAAATGGTTCTGCTGCAGGTGATTTGAGGACCACACCGTGGAAAACGTTGGCCTGCCTTTCGGACACAGAAGAACCAAGAGGGAGAAAATTAGCATTTCAGGGAGTACTAGGCAAACATTAACATCTTAACAAATCAACCTGCATAATATAAATACATATTTGCAATATGTAATATTATGGAAATTATTTGTATAATGATATGAATATATGATTTGCTTAGCATTTTCAACTACTATTATAGTGTGATCATTTTCTCTTTCTTGATAAGTCCTTCAAAAACACAATTTTTATAATGCCATAATATTTAACTCTATAAGTATGCTAACATTTATTTACCTATTTCCTGTTTTTTAATACATGCTTGTTTTCCAGGTTTGTTGTTCTAAGTAACGTTTTGATCAACATACATCTCCATACATTATTCTCTTGCCTTTGTATTTTAGAAAATGAAGAACTGTTCTGAACATCCCTAGTACTTTCAAGGATTTAGTATTGCTTTGAAATACTTGTTTTTTTCTTCCCACTGAAAGATCAGGTGGTTTGGTTTGTGTTTAATAATCAATTGTGTCTCACACCTTGGAAACTAGCTTTCTGTTTTAATACAATGGAAATAGCTGGGTGATTCAGCTAAGAAGGGAGAGAAGTATATTTTCCATGTCATACTAATGAGCAAATGCTGTTGTAAGTAGGACAGGGGCAGTGATTGTGGGGAGACTCAGAGAACGCTGTCTCCCAATACCAGCCAGAGAAGTCTTGGTATTTTCAGCCCATGGATTGATGTAACCTACCCCAGAATCATCAAGCAGTGTGTTTCAAGTAGCACTGCAAGTGGCTAAAATACATGTTATGGCCAGGAAGTTCTTAACAAATAACTCAAGCCTTCCTGAGAACCCCTGCACCGCAGTCATCTCAGCGGGGAACTTGGTGGTAGTAGAAGGCCAGTTAGGGAAGCAAAGGAGTGAACGGGTCCTTGTGAAAGGTGGCATCTTCGGGATGTCAGCTGACCCGACTTTTTTTTTTTTTTTTTAACAGAGGTAAACCAGTTCGTCTATTTACAACAAATACAAGGGCACTCTGGCCCATGGGCCGTTTTAGAATTGTTTTCAGCCTGACACTGAATAACTATTAACCTTTAATGAGCAAACATTTTCAAAGACTTTCTATGGTTAAAGGCTCTGTGTTTGTTGTTGGAGATGCAAAAATAAGTAAAAACCCAGTGCATTATCTATCCTAGAATTGCTTACAATCTCTTGGCAGAGAGACACATAAAGAGTTACAATAAAATACGATAATAGAGATATGGGACCTCTTGGAGTAATTCTAAATGTTTAAGAATAAAGAGCCATCAAATTTCCCAAAAATGGCTTATCAGTTTGTAAATGTTGCTCTTATTATTATTTTTTAATTTTTTATTGTTATGTTAATCACCACACATCATTAGTTTTTGATGTAGTGTTCCATGATTCATTGTTTGTGCATAACACCCAGTGCTCCACACAGAACGTGCCCTCTTTAATACCCATCACCAGGCTAATCCATCCCTCCAACCCCCTCCCCCTAGAAACCTCAGTTTGTTTTTCAGAGTCCATCATCTCTTATGGTTCGTCTCCCCATCCGACTTACTCCCCTTCATTCTTCCCCTCCTGCTATCTTCTTCTTCTTTTTTTTCTTAACATATATTGCATTATTTGTTTCAGAAGTACTAATCTGTGATTCACAGGTCATGCAAAATTCACAGCATTCACCATAGCACATACCCTCCCCAATGTCTGTCACCCAGCCACCCCATCCCTCCCACCCCCCACCACTCCAGCAACCCTCAGTTTGTTTCCTGAGGTTAAAAATTCCTCATATCAGAGAGGTCATATGATACATGTCTTTCTCTGATTGACTTATTTCACTCAGCATAACACCCTCCAGTTCGATCCATGTCGTTGCAAATGGCAAGATCTCATTCCTTTTGATGGCTGCATAATATTCCATTGTGTATATATACCACTTCTTCTTTATCCATTCATTTGTTGAAGGACATCTTGACTCTTTCCACAGTTTGGCTATTGTGGACATTGCTGCTATAAACATTAGGGTGCATGTACCCCTTCAGATCCCTACATTTGTATCTTTGGGGCAAATACCCAGTAGTGCAATTGCTGGATCGTAGGGTAGCTCTATTTTCAACTGTTTGAGGAACCTCCATACTGTTTTCCAGAGTAGTTGCACCAGCTTGCATTCCCACCAACAGTGTAGGAGGGTTCCCCTTTCTCCACATCCCCACCAACATCTGTCGTTTCCTGGCTTGTTAATTCTAGCCATTCTGATTGGTGTGAGGTGGTATCTCATTGAGGTTTTGATTTGGATTTACCTGGTGCCGAGCGATGTTGAGCACTTTTTCATGTGTCTGTTGGCCATTTGGATGTCTTCTTTGGAAAAATGTCTGTTCATGTCTTCTGCCCATTTCTTGATTGGATTATTTGTTCTTTGGGTGTTGAGTTTGAGAAGTTCTTTATAGATTTTGGATACTAGCCCTTTATCTGATATGTCATTTGCAAATATTTTCTCCCATTCTGTTGGTTGTCTTTTGGTTTTGTGGACTGTTTCTTTTGCTGTGCAAAAGCTTTTTATCTTGATGAGGCCCCAATAGTTCATTTTTGCCCTTGCTTCCCTTGCCTTTGGTGACGTTTCTAGGAAGAAGTTGCTGTGGCTGAGATCGAAGAGGTTGCTACCTGTGTTCTCCTTTAGGATTTTGATGGACTCCTGTCTCACGTTTAGGTCTTTCAACCATTTGGAGTCTATTTTTGTGTGTGGTGTAAGGAAATGATCCAGTTTCATTCTTCTGCATGTGGCTGTCCAATTTTCCCAACACCATTTGTTGAAGAGACTGTCTTTACCATTGGACATTCTTTCCTGCTTTGTCGAAGATTAGATGACCATAGAGCTGAGGGTCCATTTCTGCGCTCTCTATTCTGTTCCATTGATCTATGTGTCTGTTTCTGTGCCAGTACCATACTGTCTTGATGATGACAGCTTTGTAATAGAGCTGGAAGTCCGGAATTGTGATGCCGCCAGCTTTGCTTTTCTTTTTCAACATTCCTCTGGCTATTCGGGGTCTCTTCTGGTTCCATACAAATTTTAGGATTGTTTGTTCCATTTATTTGAAAAAAATGGTTGGTATTTTGATGGGGATTGCGTTGAATGTGTAGATTGCTCTAGGTAGCATTGACATCTTCACAATGTTTGTTCTTCCAATGCATGAGCATGGAACGTTTTTCCATTTCTTTGTGTCTTCTTCAATTTCTTTCCTGAGTATTTTATAGTTTTCTGAATACAAATCCTTTGCCTCTTTGGTTAAATTTATTCCTAGGTATCTTATGGTTTTGGGGGCAATTGTAAATGGGATCGACTCCTTGATTTGTCTCTCTTCTGTCTTGTTGTTGGTGTATAGGAATGCCACTGATTTCTGTGCATTGATTTTCTATCCTGCTACTTTACTGAATTCCTGTATGAGTTCTAGCAGTTTTGGCGTGGAGTCTTTTGGGTTTTCCACATACAGTATCATATCATCTGCAAAGAGGGAGAGTTTGACTTCCTCTTTGCCGATTTGGATGCCTTTGATTTCTTTTTGTTGTCTGATGGCTGTGGCTAGGACTTCTAATACTATGTTGAATAGCAGTGGTGATAGTGGACATCCCTGCCACATTCCTGACCTTAGGGGAAAAGCTCTCAGGCTTTCCCATTGAGAATGATATTCGCTGTAGGTTTTTCATAGATGGCTTTTATGATGTTGAGGTATATACCCTCTATCCCTATACTCTGAAGAGTTTTGATCCAGAAAGGATGCTGTACTTTGTCAAATGCTTTTTCTGCATCTATTGAGAGGATCATATGATTCTTGTTCTTTCTTTTGTTAATATATTGTATCACGTTGATTGATTTGCGGATGTTGAACCGACCTTGCAGCCCAGGGATAAATCCCACTTGGTCATGGTGAATAATCCTTTTGATATACTGTTGGATCCTATGGCTAGGATTTTGGTGAGAATTTTTGCATCCATGTTCATCAAGGATATTGGTCTGTAATTCTCCTTTTTGATGGGGTCTTTATCTGGTTTTGGGATCAAGGTAATGGTGGCCTCATAAAATGAGTTTGGAAGTTTTCCTTCCATTTCTATTTTTTGGAACAATTTCAGGAGAATAGGTATTAATTCTTCTTTAAATGTTTGGTAGAATTCCCCTGGAAAACCATCTGGCCCTGGGCTTTTGTTTGTTGGGAGATTTTTTGATGACTGCTTCAATTTCCTTAGTGGTTATAGGTCTGTTCAGGTTTTCTATTTCTTCCTGGTTCAGTTTTGGTAGTCGATACATCTCTAGGAATGCACCCATTTCTTCCAGGTTATCTAATTTGGTGGCATAGAGTTGCTCATAATATCTTCTTATAATTGTTTGTATTTCTTTGGTGTTGCTTGTGATCTCTCCTCCTTCATTCATAATTTTGTTGATATGGGTCAATTCTCTTTTCTTTTTGATAAGTCTGGCCAGGGGTTTATCAATCTTGTTAATTCTTTCAAAGAACCAGCTCCTAGTTTCCTTGATCTGTTCTATTGTTCTTTTGGTTTCTATTTCATTGATTTCTGCTCTGATCTTTATCATTTCTCTTCTCCTGCTGGGTTTAGGCTTTATTTGCTGTTCTTTCTCCAGCTCCTTTAGGTGTAGGGTTAGGTTGTGTATTTGAGACCTTTCTTGTTTCTTCAGAAGGGCTTGTATTGCTATATACTTTCCTCTCAGGACTGCCTTTGCTGTATCCCAAGGATTTTGAACAGTTGTGTTTTCATTTTCATTGGTTTTCATGAATTTTTTTAATTCTTCTTTAATTTCCTGGTTGACCCATTCATTCTTTAGTAGGATGCTCTTTAGCCTCCATGTATTTGAGTTCTTTCTGACTTTCCTCTTGTGATTGAGTTCTAGTTTCAAACACTTTGGTCTGAAAATATGCAAGGAATAATCCTAATCTTTTGGTATCGGTTGAGACCTGATTTGTGACCTAGGATGTGATCAATTCTGGAGAATGTTCCATGGGCACTAGAGAAGAATGTGTATTCCATTGCTTTGGGATGGAATGTTCTGAATATGTCTGTGAAGTCCATTTGGTCCAGGGTGTCTTTTAAAGTCTTTATTTCCTTGTTGATCTTTTGCTTAGTTGATCTGTCCATTTCAGTGAGGGGGCTGTTAAAGTCCCCCACTATTATTGTATTGTTGTCAATGTGTCTCTTTGCTTTTGTTATTAATTGCCTTATAAGAGTGGCTGCTCCCATGTTAGGGGCATAGATATGTACAATTGTTAGATCTTCTTGTTGGATAGACCCTTTAAGTAGGATATGGTGTCCTTCTTCATCTCTTATTACAGTCTTTGTTTTAAAATCTAATTTGTCTGATAGAAGGATTGCCACCCCAGCTTTCTGTTGGTGTCCATTAGCATGGTAAATGGTTCTCCACCCCCTCACTTTCATCTGGGGGTGTCTTTGGGTCTAAAATGAGTCTCTTGCAGACAGCATATGGATGGGTCTTTTTTTTAATCCAATCTGATAGCCTGTGTCTTTTGATTGGGGCATTTAGCCCATTTACATTCAGGGTAACTATTGAAAGATATGAATTTAGTGCCACTGTATTGCCTGTAAGGTGACTGTGACTGTATATTGTCTGTGTTCCTTTCTGATCTATGCTGCTTTTAGGCTCTCTCTTTGCTTAGAGGACTCCTTTCAATATTTCTTGTAGGGCTGGTTTTGTGTTTGCAAATTCCTTTAGTTTTTGTTTGTCCTGGAAGCTTTTTACCTCTCCTTCTATTTTCAATGACAGCCTAGCTGGATATAGTATTCTTGGCTGCATATTTTTCTCGTTTAGTGCTCTAAAGATATCATGCCAGTCCTTTCTGGCCTGCCAGGTCTCTGTGGATAGGTCTGTTGCCAGTCTAATATTTCTACCACTGTAGGTTACATATCTCTTCTCCTGAGCTACTTTCAGGATTTTCTCTTTGTCTCTGAGACTCGTAAGTTTTACTATTACATGTCGGGGTGTTGACCTATTTGTATTAATTTTGAGAGGGGTTCTCTGTACCTCCTGGATTTTGATGCCTGTTTCCTTCCCCACATTAGGGAAGTTCTCTGCTATATTTTGCTCCAATATTCCTTCTGCCCCTCCCTCTCTTTCTTTTTCTTCTGGGATCCCAATTATTCTAATGTTGTTTCGTCTTATCGTATCATTTCTCTCTCGAATTCTGCCCTTGTGATCCTGTAGTTGTTTATCTCTCTTTTTCTCAGCCTCTTTATTTTCCATCATTTGGTCTTCTATATCGCTGATTCTGTCTTCTGCCTCATTTATCCTAGCAGTTAGTGCCCCCCTTTTTGATTGCACCTCATTAATAGCCTTTTTGATTTCGACTTGGTTAGATTTTACTTCTTTTATTTCTTCAGAAAAGGTTTCTCTAATAACTTCCACCCTTTTTTCAAGCCCAGCTAGTATCTTTAAAGTCATGATTCTGAACTCTAGGTCTGACATCGTACTAATGTCAGTATTGAGTAGGTCCCTGGCAGACAGTACTATCTCTTGTTCTTTTTGCTGAGGTGATTTTTTTTCGTCTTGTCATTTTGTCCAGAGGAGAACAGAGGAATGAGAGAACAAAATGCTAACAGGTTAACAACGTCCCCAGCAAATATACTCTATACACATCAGAAAAGACCTGAAACCAGGGGAAAAGAAAGGGAAAGAAAGAAAAAAGAAAGAGAAAAAAAAGAAAAAGAAAAAGAAAAAGATAAAAACAAACAAAACAGAACAAACAAAAAAAAACCAGAATATGATCAAATATGATCAGGCTAGTGCATAGATCAGTGCCACACACTAGATTTTGGGTGTATTTTAGTCTGTTAGAAGAAAGTGCCTCCTAAAATTTTAAAGGAAGAAAGACTTGTATATGTACAAAATAAGGGTTGATACAATGAAGGGATGGAAGATGACTGTAAAGATAAAACTTATAAAAGGTTTTATAAACGGAATTGATAAGAAGTTGTTTGACAGAAGAAAGAAGAAGATTTAAGAAAAAGAAAAAAGAAAAGAAAAAAAATGGGAGAGACTGTGATCAGGCAGGAGACCTGAACAAAGCCATACACTAGTGATTTAGGGTATATTTTGATCTGTTAGAAGAAACTGTATATCAAAATTTTAAAGAGAGAAGAACTTATATATATATGCCAAAAATAAGGGTAACTATGAAGGGATAAAATATGACTCTAAAAATGAAAAATAAAAAATGTTTTTTTATAAAAGGGATTGATAAGATGTTGGTTGAAAAAGGGAAAAAGAAAAATTAAAAAAAAAACAAAAAATAGTTAAAAAAGTTAACTTTGAAAAACTAATGAATCATGGTAAAAAAAACCATGAATTCTATGTGCAGTATTCCCCTAGCGCTGGAGTTCTCCCGTTCTCCTTGATAGGTAAACTTGGTCTTGGGTTGCTGGCTGTTCGTGCTGACCTTCTGGGGGAGGGGCCTGTTGCCGTGGTTCCCAAATGTCTTTGCTGGAGGCCAATTGCCCTGCCCTTGTCGGTCCGGGCTAAGCAAGCTGCTTGGGTTTGCTCTCAGGAGCTTTTGTTCCCTGCAAGCTCTCGGCACAGCTTTGGAGGACCAGGGTGAAAATGGCAGCTTCCCAATCTCCGCCACAGAGGAGCTGAGAACTCGGGCCCCGCTCCTCAGTGCGCCCCCAGAGAAAAGCAGTCAATCACTCCCATCTCCCCGGTCTCCGGCCACACTCCAAGCTCACCCTGCCTGTGACCAAGCGTTTCTATCTCTGGCACTCGACCCCGTGTGGAGTCTCCACACCCAGCAGATCCCTGCAGTGTGCTCCTGTGCCGCTCCTCCTGGGGGAGGGAGGGGAGTCTCCCCCGCTCTGCTGCTTGTTGGGTCCCTGCTGGAGGCGCAGTGGCCCGAGTGGGCTGGGGATCACAGTTTATGGCAACCCCGAGCTGAGAGCCCGCATCTCGGCTCCATCTCTGCAGCGGGCTTCCCCGCTCCGATACCTGGGAGCTCTGCTGCACTCAGGCATCCCCGGTCTTTCTGTGACCCCGAGGGTCCTGAGTCCACACTATACCGCGAGGTTTCCACCTCCTGCTTAGCCACTGGAGTGACGTCCCGCAGCGGAGCTGACTTCTAAAAGTTCCGATTTTGTGCTCCGTGGCTCTATCACTTGCCAGTAGTGGCCGTCGGAGGCCCCCTCCCCCACCATCTATCCTCCCAAATATCGCCTCGGATTCACTTCTCCGCACGTCCTACCTTCTAGTAAGTGGTCGCTTCTCTGTTCAGAGAGTTGTTGCTACTCTCTTCTTCGATCTCCTGTTGAGTTCGTAGGTATTCAGAATTGTAAATGTTGCTCTTAATTTAAAACAAATACTATTCCTAGGTAATAAACTAATAACAATTATGTTTTAAATGTTACTTTGATGGTTCAAAGCATTGTGACAGATACAGAAGAAGATGTTGAGTCTGATACAGGAAAGGACTTTAAGAAGTCACCTAGTACAGCCCCTCCTTTTAGGGACCTCAGAAAGTGAGTGACTCATTCAAGGTCCCCCAATGACTTGATGGTAGAGATAAGACTATAATTCAGGTCCTCTTTCCAGTGGTCCAGTGGTCTTTCTCTTCCACAGCGTACAATATTATATACTGAGTCCCCCTGCCCTCTCTTAGTACTCATTTTTGGTATGACCTACACAATTTGTATGAGAACTTAAGGAAGAGATGTCTGCAAAGCTAACTGACACATTGGACATCTCATTAGCACCCATCAGAGTTTGTTGACTTCACTATCTCTTGTTCATGTAAAATAGAATTCACTATCTTGTTCATATAAAATAGCATTTACTCAAGTTATACCTTTACATGCCTCAGTTCCCACTAAACTCCTGCCAAATAGTTTCAGGCATACCCAAGTCTAGCTCATGTATTGGGGTAGTAGTCCTTCCGGTCCAGGTTATCCACCATTTTCTTCTGCCTTGATTCACTGGGGTGAATCTCCCTTCAAGGCCAATTGCAGCTGAGGGTACAGCTGCTGCTGAGGGGGACAACCAGTGGACCCAGCTTTCCAGGGGTGGGTGCTGAGGACACTAGTATCTTTGCTAAGGGGACCATCTTCTATTACTGCTTGTGCTAAAGTTGCTACATTCCAGGCTCTTGATACATCATGAAGATTTGACCGACTCTGGTGAAAAATCTGAGTTATCCCTTCCTCCAGTTGTGACCCACTGGGCTGTGACCAGGCTGTGCTCCCCAATTCTCTCTTACAATAGGAAGCTCTTGGCTCCACATGCAAATAGACTTTGGGATGCTCACCAACTGGGCTCCCAAGACATGAGAAAATCCTAGGATTAATAGACCTTTGACTCGAAGCATAAAATCAGTACCTAACTGGAAAAGCCTGGATT
Organism: Eumetopias jubatus; assembly: GCF_037043125.1. Taxonomy (NCBI): domain Eukaryota; kingdom Metazoa; phylum Chordata; class Mammalia; order Carnivora; family Otariidae; genus Eumetopias; species Eumetopias jubatus. The sequence continues at coordinate 127,505,236 of NW_028274813.1, forward strand.
TCATGGATGTTAACAGAGGTTCCAAGGAAAAAGAGGCTGTGGTCATGGGAAACACTGATTTCAACAAGTGAAATAGATTTATTTTGGTGGGGGAAAGAACAGCAGCTTTTTTTTGAGGTATAATGTATGTAACGTTAAATCCACTCATGAGTGTACAACTCAATGACTTTTTAGCAAATTTATGAAGCTGTGCAACCATCACTACAATCCAATTTTAAAACATTCCTGTCATTCCCCCAACCCGAATTTCCTTAAGTTTACTTACAGTCAATCCCCACTCCCACCCCTGGCCCTGGGCAAGTGCTAATCTACTTTCTGTCTCTGTGGATTGCATGTTCTGGACATTTTATATAAGTGGATTCATGCGATATGTGGCCTTTGGCATTTGGCTTCTTTGACTTGGTACGTTTTTGAGGTTCATCCGTGTTGTAGTATGTATCAGTACTTTGTGCCTTTTTATTGCTAATGATCATCCCACTGCCTGTATATACCACATTTTGTGATAGACGTTTGTATTGTTCCCAGTTTGGGGCTGTTATAAATTGTATTGTTATCAGCATTCTTAGATTAGTCTTTGTGTGGGCATTTTTTTTCTTTAATTTCTCTCAGGTAGATACTTAGGATGGAATTCCTGGCTTATTTTGTAAGTTCATGCTTAACATTTTAAGAAATGTTAAAACTTAACATTTTAAGAAACTGAAGGAGCGAACCATTCTTCATTCCCAGCACCGATGGATGAGGGTTCCAGTTCAGCACATCCCTGCCCACCCTTGCTATTGTCTGTCTGTGGATTGGAGCTGTTCCGGATGTATATGGGGTGCAGCTCATTGTGGTGTTAAATAGGTATCTATTCAGGTCTTTCACAGACTTGAACCTAGCAATGTGCAGTTTGAATCTCCAGAAGAGAATAGTGAATAGGGTATGCCATGTTTCCTAAACTCAAATAAGCTCTTGGAATTCTCTCTCTCTTTTTTTTCCCCTGAAATGAGCTTATGAAAGGCTTAATGTTCTAGAGCACACATTTTGGGAAGCATTACATCATTCTATTCTAGTATTATTTTTAGCTTTGTTCTTGGTGATATTTAATTACACACAAGAGTTTACCACCCAGTGATGCTGAGTCGAATAGCACAGACTCAGAGGTTCAGAGAACTTGAGAGGTGAGGAGAGAGGCTGACGAGGTTAGGTCTGGCTTGCATCTGAGAGGCAGTGGTTTTCATGAGGAACGAAATGTCAGTTTGTTTTTCTCTGTACTTGGTTCCCCAGCACGGCCCAGATGGACCCCTACATCTCAAGTGGAGCTGGGCTGGGCTCAAGCTGAGATGCTGGCTACACTTTAATTGTCAATGCTCAGTCAGATAATGATCATAATGACAGCAACAACAATGATAATCAGATCAAATTTACATCAATCACATCTGTGCCCGGCACCATGCTAAGTGCTCTTTGCGGATTATCTCACGTGCGTGCTTTTATTACAACGATTTTATAGATAAGAAAATTGAGGCCCGGAGTGGTGAAGAGCTTGAGCTCAGGTCATAGGGCGTGGCAGAGTCAGGACTTGAACTGGGACCCCTCTGGGGCCCCTCTGATGCCAGAGTTTGTGCTCTGTGTCCCACCACCCCACCAAAAAGGCAATCTGAAAGAAGTCTGGAAAAAGATTTTTGTTTGTTTTAATTATACAGCAACTGGAGGATTCCGGAAATAGAGTTTGCTTGTATATTCCAGTGAGATTCCAGTATAGAGTTTGCTTCCCGAACATCACCACCTTCCCGGTTGCCTCACCTTCTCCTCGTCCACTGACAGGAAATGCATCATCTGTTCTCCTGTGGGAGTCTCCTCATGTCCATCCTTCTCATCCAGTCCGACGGCCACCACCTTTGTCCTGGCCTCACCACACCTCTGGATTATTACCCTCCCCGCCATGAAAACTTCTACCTAGTTTCATTGTTCCCAGGTTTTCTCTTAAAAACCAGGTCACCTATCCCCACCAGGGAGATCTTTCTAGATCCCTGCTCTGTGTGACACACTGCTCTGCTCACTTCAACAACTGTCATGGCTCCCTTTGGTCAAAGGAGGATTCCCAGTCCCCGAGCAGGGCATTCGGACTGACTGCTCCTCACTTCCCCACTGTATCGCTGTAAGTCTCCCTCCTTGGATCGACTGCTGGAGGCAGGTGCTTCACTGCTGCCCAAACAAGCTAAGTCATGTTCTCCTCCATGACTTTGCTGATCTTGGTCTCCAGCGTGCAGTGGCCTCCTCTGTTCTGGCTTCTCTAAGCCCTTTTCTGCCCTAAACAGTCCCCAGCCTCTAGGATGCTGTTCCAGCACATCCCAGCCCATAACAACCTGTCTCTTTTCTGAACCCCCTGGGAGAGCCTACGATTGTGACATCTTCAGCATCAATCTCGTTTACTGTGAAATGAATTCGTAATAATAGTCCTTGCCTCATAGGGTTGCTGTCCTGGTTAAAAGACCAGGATACACATGATACACTCAGCCTAGTACCTGGCACAAAGCCACAAGGCAAGTTTTATAAAAGATACTATTATTAATAATTAAGACTGTCATTTTTATTATTGCATGATGCTTTGCATTGTTTCCTCTGACTCTTCCATGAGGGGCAGATGTCTTGAGAATGGGGTTCAGGTCATGTTGTATCTATCACATTGCCTGAAGCACCAGAGATTCTGGGGGATGTTCGTGGAGGATGGATGCACAAAGCCTAACCTGGGGGTCAGAGGCTTGATGCTACTCTTGGCTGTGTAGACAACTCGCATGTGACCTTGACTTGTCTCTTTGGAGTCCAGTCTCTTCCCGTTGTACCCCTCCCTAAGGTTCTTTGTGAACCTGCTTCAAATCCAATCCCTGATGGTCTGTTCTCTGTGTTAACTTGGACACCTTTTTTAATCCTCCCTAGCCCTCAGTTTTCTGCATCCATGAAATGGAGAGAATGGTTTTGCTTCACGATTGGCTGTGAGGTTAAACAATTATTGCTTTTCAGTTAATAGGTGCTCTCATGCTTATTCTGTTATTGCTGGTTAGGTGATAAATACTCGGCTTGTTAATGTTGTTGAGTGAATTTGTTTCCTGGGGCTGCCTTAACCAAGTACAACAAAGTGTGTGGCTTAAAGGAAGAAATTCACCGTCTCATGGTTCTGAAGACTAGAAATCTGAAATCAGGGTTGGTTCCTTCGGAGGGCAGTGAGAGAGACTTCTCTTCTAGCTTCAGGTGGCCTCAGGCGTTCCTTGGTTTGTAGATGACACTGTCCCCGTGTCATGTCATCTTCACTCTATTTAGATCGGTGTCTGAGTCCAAATTTCCCCTTTTTATAAGGTCACCAGTCATCCTGGATTAGAGACCACCCTAATGATCTCATCTTAACTCAATTACTTCTAGAAAGACCATATTTCCAAATAAGGTCACATTCTGAGGTACTGGGGTTAGCAGTTCAATATACCTTCTTGGGGATTCACATTTCAACCCATAACATTGAAAGTGATTAATGGTTGTATTCTCTGGAAAATGCTTTGCTGGAAAAATAACTTGGCCTTTCCCAATGGAAGAGAAAATGACCCCACAACACCCAACAGTGACTCCTCCCTACTCGAATGCACTTGCCCTTCGCAGAAGCTCATTTCACTGGATCAGATGAGTGGAATTGGATTCGACAAAGATCTACTTCTTTTCACAAAGCAAGTCCCAGGACCTCTGCCCCCTGTGACATTTCCCACATATACTTTTAGAATTGCAAATCTATCATTTCTGGTTCATGACATTTTTTTGCAGAGCCCCCAGGATGGAAATAACACACCAGATCTCAGGCAGTTGGCATTCTTTCTGTTTTTTTTTTTTTTTAATAGCACTCTGCAAAACTCTCATGCTGTTTACATGTGATTTATATTCCCTGTGGTTCCTAAATGGATATAATAAAAGCAGATTTAGAATATTAATCTGACATGGTTCAGGCCAGCATGGTCCAATACAAATTTATTTACTGGGGATGGTGAAAAATCTGAAAAGATAAAGTGAGAATCAGTCCTTAGTAAATCTTTCTTGCTGTCTCTTATGACACTGTTCCTGAGAAGGCCGTCCACTGGGGTTCTTGGAATATTTGTGGAAAATGTAGGTTTCCAGGTCCCACCCACCACTCTGCAAGTTCTGAGTCTTTGGAGGAGGGGTCCTGGGATTTGCATTTCTAATAAGTTCCTCAAGCCCCTGTGGTTCTGGCCCACCCTTCGTTTGAGAACCACTCGTCTCTGGCATCACCCAGAAGAAATATGTGTTGTTGTTTTTTTTTTTAAGATTTTATTTATTTATTTGAGAGAGAGAGAGAGAGCACATGGGGGGGAGGGTCAGAGGGAGAAGCAGACTCCCTGCTGAGCAGGGAGCCCGATGTGGGACGCGATTCTGGGACTCCAGGATCATGACCTGAGCCGAAGGCAGTCGCTTAACCAACTGAGCCACTCAGGTGCCCCTGTGTTTTGTTTTTGAGTCACTGAGTTCCAGAGCTGGAGTCTGTCCAGGGCTGAAGGTGAAGAGAGCCAGGCAGGTAGGCGTGGGGCAGGGGGATGAGTGTGTCCAGTCCATTGTGGGATGGCATCTGCTGAGCATGGCAAAAGGTCTGTGTGGATTTCAGATGGGACAGAGAGGCCTGTAAAAGTTGACAGCACATACACACAACAGTAGGTGGGTTGAGCTGGGGAGTGAGTTTCTGGCAGCCCCAGGGAAGGGGTCCAGCAGCCAGGGAGAGCTGAAGTGGGGTCAGGTGTCTGGGAGGGGCCCTGCCTCCACCCCTGAGGGTTGCTCAGGGAGCACCTGGGCCTCCGTGTCCCTCTGGGGAGCTGTGTGAAAACTCAGACCCCTGAGCTTGAACCAGCCCCTCTGCATGCTCGGAAATCTGCATTCTAAAGCCCTCCAGGTAATCTATGTGACAGTCCCTCTGGATAGCGTTTGGGAAGCACAGGGACCATGGAAAGAACTGACTTTGGGAATCAGTGGGTCTGGCGTTGAGTTTTAGTTGTTTGATCTTGACCTAACTCCAGCTGAGCCACAGTTTCTTTGTAAAATGAAAGTACAAATACTTTCTTCTTCTTGTTTTGATCATTGTGACAGTTAGGGAGAAGGGACGTGACACATTTAGCACAATTTCTGGCACACAGTAGGCTTCATGAAGTGGTGGCTCCAAACCTTGCGAGAACTGAGATTCTAAGGATGTGATTGGAACAGGGTGTGCCAGTCGCTGGGCGTGAGAATCAGCAGGCGGCGTCGGGGATTGGCCTTGGCTCTGACAATACTGGGTCCTGGTTTCTACATTTGGGACTAGGAATAAAAAAAGAGTGACAATCATGTCAAGGCTAAAATAATATTTCCCACACAGGTCCCAAGCATTTTATGAACAACCTTGTGAGGTAGCTAGTATTATTATCCCCATTTTACAGATGAGAAAACAGAGCCTCAGAGGGGCATGAGAATGGTCATGCAGCCCTGATGTGGCAGCATCAAGCTTTCCGGCTCTGGGTCTTCAGCAGCGTTTCCTCCCCAGTTATGCCAAGTACAAGGTCAGGGGGGCCCTCAAACCATCAAAGTGCTGAGTCTCCAAGTGAGCCAGGCCTTCGGAGAAATGGTCCTGGAGGTTTGCCACAGTATTCTAGATATAAAAATCGTGTAGCAACCTCATAACAAAGTTAGAAAAGCTGGCATTTTTCTAACAGAAGCTGAGCTGTAATAAATCTGTCCTGTTGCCAAAGACTTGATAAATTCTAACAGAAAATCCCGTAACACAATATCGTCTTGTATTGAGAATCCCTTGCCCACTTTCTGCTTCCTTCTTGCATAAGAGTTGACCCTTTTCGTAGGTTAATCAGCACCTCCAAAGACCTCCCTGACCACTGTTGTTTCTTCCCTTCCCCTTTGTCTCACTGATTCAGTCCTTATTCATTTGATACAAATCCAAATGTCTAATCAAGATTTCCTCCACCTAGCACCTGAAGCGCTGGCATGTGTAAACATATTTGTTTAATTCTGAGAGTATTTTAAGAATTTCTTCATTTTATAACACTCTTCTTTCCCTTTTCTCTACTCCCAGGGCATAACCTTCAGTGGCAGAACAAATCAGGCCAGCTAGCAAGCTGCCAAATCCTGTGGGCTTCTTGTCAAGGAAAACAGCTGACCCCATTTCTAATCAACCTCTCCCCACAAAACTCTGCTGGGTCACTGAAGGAGACCAGACCAGAATTTGAAACTTTCCAAAAACTTCCAATATACACTGAACGCAAAAGGATACTTACAGTGTCTTTGCATAAATCTGCTCTGTTTGGGAGATAAGGGGGAGAATCGCCCAAGAAGTCACACGAACAGATTCTACCTTTAACGCCTCTGCACATATAATGGATGATGGTTATCGAAACAGCCCAAACCTCTACCACAGTGCAAGAGATATAGCTCGAGAGGCAACCCGGCAGTCCCGGAACCAAGGAATGGATGACTACAAGTATCAGGACAACTATGAGGGGTATGCCCCCAATGATGGCTATTACCGTGGCAATGAGTCCCACCCAGAGGAGGACGCACAGAGCGATGTTACAGAAGGCCACGATGAGGAGGATGAGATCTATGAAGGCGAGTACCAGGGCATCCCTCACCCAGATGATGTCAAGGCCAAGCAGGCCAAGATGGCACCCTCCAGGGCAGATGGCCTTCGGGGCCAGACTGACCTGATGGCCGAGAGGATGGAAGATGAGGAGCAGTTGGCCCACCAGTACGAGACCATCATTGATGAGTGTGGCCACGGGCGTTTCCAGTGGATCCTCTTTTTTGTCTTGGGTTTGGCTCTGATGGCTGATGGAGTGGAGGTGTTCGTGGTGAGTTTTGTCCTGCCCAGTGCAGAGAAGGACATGTGTCTGTCCAGTTCCAAAAAAGGAATGCTTGGTAAGTAGAAATTTCCAAAGATCATTCTCTTTGTGGCATTAAATTATGAAGGGGAAAGAGCAGTTAAATTTATATAGTACCTGTCACTATTGGGCACCTTAAATCTATCACGATGCCCTTGCAATGTTCTCATTTTACCTCCATTTGCCTTTAAGGCATTTTTATCTCAGAGAAAATTAATTGGCTCAAGTTTACCCAGTTAATAAGTATTAGAGCTTGGATCCCTGCTCAAGTCTGTCTGACTCTCAAGTTCTTAGTTCTTTTTCCAAATCTTACTGCCTTTTTGAGAGTCAGACCTCTCTCATCTTCATATTAAACCACCTTCCATATTGAAATGGCAAATACATTTTGTGAGCGGTAGGCCAGAAGGCCTCTTCCACTCAGTCCTCTCTGAGTCCTAGAATCGGATGGCGTCTGCTTCCGGTTTCTCTTGTATGTAAGTGTCAGTGGGCTGACTGCCCATGCACCTTGGGGATGCATGCTGGGCTGAGCTTACCCCTAGATCCCCTGCAGGCCATTGGGAATCACACTGTGAAGCACAGATGGATTCCACAGGATGGAGGACCAGCCTTGCAAATCAGTAATGAGACGGGTACCGTGAGAGCCAAGCCTCAGATATCAGGGCCTGAGACAAAGAGGATTTTGTGAAGTTAGAGAGAGGATGGGTACCAATGGTGTGGTGTAGAAGAGATTCATCATAATACAGACAAGGATTTGTCTTGATCATTAAATGTCTTGGAAACATATCCATTCTCTAAATGTAAAGTCCATGCAATTGATTATTTAGCAAACATATAGTTATCGAGAACTTACTATGAGTCATGTTCTTAAGAACTCTCAAGAACTCAAAACCTGTCTAGCAACTTAATTCATTCACCCAACAAATATTTATTATGTGTATACTGTGTGCCAGTCTCTGTGCTCAGGCCTCGGGAAGAAAATATTGAACCGGATAGACATGGTCCTTGTCTCTCGAGGGACTCACATACAGCGGGACAAACAGGCATTAACAGACACAGAGAGTTATTTAATTACTGTAGAGATAAGTGCTATGAAATATCTTGTACGACTCTCTTCTCTAGTACTTGCTTTAAAGAAAGCATTGACAGGGGCACCTGGGTGGTGCAGTCAGTTAAGCAACTGACTCTTGGTTTCGGATCAGGTCCTGATCTCAGGGTCCTGATCTCAGGGTCGTGAGATTGAGCCCCTCATTAGGCTCTGTGCTCAGTGTGGAGTTCGCTTCAGATTCTCCCTCCCTCTCCCTTGGCCCCTCCCACTCATGCTAAAATTTCCCACTAAAATAAATAAATCTTAAAAAAAAAAAAGCAACTGTTGGCAAACATTTTCTATAAAGACCCAGATAGTAAATATTTTAGGCTTTGCAGGTGCAGATAGTCTCTGTTACCACTACTCAACTCTGCCTTGGTAGCACAAAAGCAGTTATAGACAACACACATGGGCATAACTGTGTTCTAATAAAACTTTATTTATGAAAAAAGACAAAGGGCCAGATCTAGCCTATGGCCTGTAGTTTGCCAGCCCTGATTTAAAGCCCCTCTAAATAAGATTGGGATAGAAAATAAAGAAAACACCTGCAATAAAGAGTTGTTCCTGGAAACTTTTAAAGTTTGTTTAATCCATTTATGCTTAACTAAGGGACCATTTAAAACGATTAAACTGTGTTATATATGACTAGTAGGGAACCAAAAGAGACTGAGTATGTACAAACAGAAGGAATGACTTAAGGAGCAAGGCTATCAGCCAAAATTTTTAAATACCATTAGAATTTTAGTTGCTTTTTAAAATTGTATTTTTATTGAAAAAATTCTGCTATGTGATTTTAAGTTCGAATCTTTTTTTTTTTTTTTTTTTGGTAAGGGCAAAAAACAAAACAAACCCCAAGCCCCAAACAAAACCATACAATCCCCAATTGATCTAAACATTTGCAAGGCCTTAATTTGCTTTGTGTTAGTCTCAACTGAAACCCTGGGTCCCTGTTAGGCCAAACTGGCAATGTCAGTAATGATTTCATGCCCTCTTGGTCTCTCCACCACGTCGGTTTCTGGCAACCTCGTTAACAGAGCTGCGGCATGGTTGGAGCTCCTGATGGCTCCCAGGGCAAATGCTTGGAGTCAAGGGAATGTGGTCCTAATCTAGAGAACTCATATTTGTGCAATTTTGCTTTTGGTGTTTGCCAAGAAGACATTATGACTCAGCCCAAGAAGGGCAGGCAGACTACCTGAGCAGAGATGGACTTCCTATGCATTTATGGGCCCCCCCTGTGTGGTCAAGGGAATGGATCTGGGGTGGTAGATGATGGGAAAGTCTCCAGGGACTAGCATTTCCACATGCTGTTTCATATGACCTTCATGGTCACCATGGTGATTAGAGGAGTTTCACCCCATTTGTACATGTCAGGGAACATGGAGAGCTATATCCTAGGTTACATAATAATTGCTGGAGCTGAGATTTCAACCCAGGTTTGTCTGATTTCAAAGTCTCCTTTCATTCTGTTCCACCATTCTGCCTTTCTTTCCTACATGGTCTTTGGAAAAGAGGTCATGCCATGGGGCAGGCCTTCTTTCCATGTCATCAAGCACCCCGTAGATTGCTTAGAGGACCATAGATTGCTTCCAACGGAGAGGTGGCATGGTGTGAGAAATGATGCTGTGGGTGCTAGAGTCTGGCCACTGGCTACGCCATTTACCAGTTAGTGACCTTCATAAATTCTCTTTGTTTTCCATATGTGGAATAGGGTAATAATACTTTTTTTTTTTTTTTTTGGTGAGGACTAAATGAGATAAAGCTGATAAAGCAAACAGCCCTGCATAAGGCCTACACAACTGTTAGTTCTTGCTATTTTGTATCTTGACATTCTCTTTCCCTGCATTTGGGACAAATTATAGTTGCAATGACATAATGGAGTGGCATGCACCCTGGAGCCAGGCAGCCTGAATTTGAGTCCTTGCCCTGCCAATTCTTAATAGGGTGATTTGGGGAAAATGGCTTAGCTTCTCTGTGCCTTGGTTTCCTTGTCTGCAAAATGGAGATGACAATGGGATTTACTTTATAGGGTTTTGTGAGGATTCTATGAGTTCTGTGCTTTTAACTTGCCTAAAACGGTGCTTGTACATAATTGGTGCTCAAGATATCTTAGTTGTTTTGTTATTATTATTATTGTTTGTTATATATAGTTGTTGTTACTAAACTGATGACTTGGTAATGATGAGCCACCCAAATTCAGGGCTAGATCTTCTCAGGTGATGACATTGCCCATTTTTTTCAGGCCAAATTATTTTTTACAGACTTTTAAGCCGCCCTACGTGGGCTGGTGACAAGGCCCCCTCTTTTCTGTGCTAACCCAGTTCTTTCTCTCTTTCCTTTCCCTGTGTGTGTGTGTGTGTGTGTGTGTGTGCATGCTTGTGTGTGTTTAAGACTTAATTTTTTAGGGCAGTTTTAGGTTCACAGCCAAATTGAGAGGAAGGTACAGAGATGTTCTGCATGGCTCTGTCCTTATAGACATGCCTAGTCTCCCCCATTACCGATACTCCCCCCCACCAAAGTGAAACATTTGTTATAATTGTTTAACCTATGTGGACACATAATTGTGACCCAAAACTTGTACTTGACTTTCAATTTAGGGCTCACTCTTGGTGTTATACGGTCAATGCATTTGGATGAATGTATAAGGACATGTATCTATTATTACAGTATCATACAAGGTACTTTCACTACCCTAAAAAATCCACTGTGCTCGATAAAGGGCTAGTATCCAAAATCTATAAAGAACTTCTCAAACTCAACACCCAAAGAACAAATAATCCAATCAAGAAATGGGCAGAAGACATGAACAGACATTTCTCCAAAGAAGACATCCAAACGGCCAACAGGCACATGAAAAAGTGCTCAACATCGCTCGGCATCAGGGAAATCCAAATCAAAACCTCAATGAGATACCACCTCACACCCGTCAGAATGGCTAAAATTAACAAGTCAGGGAACGACAGATGTTGGCGGGGATGTGGAGAAAGGGGAATCCTCCTACACTGTTGGTGGGAATGCAAGCTGGTGCAACCCCTCTGGAAAACAGTATGGAGGTTCCTCAAACAGTTGAAATTAGAGCTACTGTTCGATCCAGCAATTGCACTACTGGGTATTTACCCCAAAGATACAAATGTAGGGATCCGAAGGGGTACGTGTACCCCAATGTTTATAGCAGCAATGTCCACAATAGCCAAACTGTGGAAAGAGCCAAGATGCCCATCGACAGATGAATGGATAAAGAAGATGTGGTATATATACACAATGGAATATTATGCAGCCATCAAAAGGAATGCGATCTTGCCATTTGCAACGACGTGGATGGAACTGGAGGGTGTTATGCTGAGTGAAATAAGTCAATCAGAGAAAGACATGTATCACATGACCTCACTGATATGAGGAATTCTTAATCTCAGGAAACAAACTGAGTGTTACTGGAGTCGTTGGGGGTGGGAGGGATGGGGTGGTTGGGTGATAGACATTGGGGAGGGTATGTGCTACAGTGAGCGCTGTGAATTGTGCAAGACTGTTGAATCATAGATCTGTACTTCTGAAACAACACAACATATTTTAAGAAAAAAGAAAAAGAAGATAACAGGAGAGGAAGAAAAGGGGAGTATGTCAGAGGGGGAGACGAACCATGAGAGATGATGGACTCTGAAAAACAAACTGAGGGTTCTAGAGGGGAGGGGGGTGGGGGGATGGGTTAGCCTGGTGATGGGTATTGAGGAGGGCACGTTCTGCATGGAGCACTGGGTGTTATGAGCAAACAATGAATCATGGAACACTGCATCAAAAACTAATGATGTAATATATGGTGATTAACATAACAATAAAAAAATAAAAAAAAATCCACTGTGCTCTGCCCATTCAGCCCTTCCCTGACTCCAATCCCTGGACACATCTGTTTTTTTTTTTTTATTGTTTCCATAAGGTTGTGCCTTTTCCAGAATATTCTATAGTTGGATCATACAGTATGTAGCCTTTTCACATTGGTTTCTTTCAATTAGTAATGTGCATTTAAATTTCTTTCATGTTTTTTCATGGATTGATAGCTCATGTCTTTTTAGTGCTGAATACAATCCCATTGTCTGGATGTACCACAGTTTATTTATCCATTCACCTGCTGAAGGACATCTTGGTTGCTTCCAAGTTTTGGCAACTAGAATAAAGCTGCTATAAACATCTGCATGCAGATTTTTGTGTGGACATGGATATTCACCTCCTCTGGGTAAATACCAAGGAGTGTGATTGCTGGATCATATGATAAGAATACATTTGGTTTTGTAAGAAATGGCCAAACTGTCTTCCAAAGTGGCTGTGCCATTTTGCATTCCTGCCAACAATGAATGAGACTTTCTGTTGCTCCACATCCTGGCCAGCCTTTAGCATCCTTGGTGTTCTGGTTTTTGGCCATTCTTATAAGTGTGTTTCCTTGTTGTTTTAACTTGCCTTTCCCTGAGGACATACCACGTGGAGCATCTTTTCATATACTTATTTACCAAATATGTATCTTCTTCTGTGAGTGTCTGTTAAGGTGATAGCCCATTTTTAAATTAGGTTGTTTCCATATTGTTTTAGGAGTTCTTTGTATGTTTCAGGTAAGAGTCGTTTAACAAGAAGTGTCTTTTGCAGACATTTTCTTCCAGTCTGTGACTTTGTCTTCTCATTCTCTTCTTGACTCCTGAACTTTTAGAAAGATGAGAGTTGAGCTCCTTCAAGTGCTGCATTTTAGTGGGTCACTCATCTAGAATTGTCTCACTTGGGGAAGAAAAATTCTGTGAAAATATTGTTAGCACTGAAGGCCCTACCCTGCTTACTGTCAAGTGGTTGGTCTCCTTCAAGACAAGGAGAATGCATTCATTTGTTAATTAAAATCTTCCTTCATTATTATTTTTAAAACTACTGAATATTATCACGTGCCTGGGATTCCCTCTGGCTGATGGCCACACAAAGTCAGCAACTCATAGCACTCAGTGAGTTTTATTCTTTTATATATGTGTGCTAACTTATTAACATTATTACTTGAAGGGCGTCTTAGTAGCTTATTATAAAACAAGAAGAAAAACTCTGCATACTACTTTTCTGGGCTAAGAAGTATTTTTCATGGAATAAAACTACTTTGTTTTCAAAATCACGACTTCCTTACAAACAGTATATCAAAGAAAATCAATGCAAGCCCAGTGCTTTCAGTAACTGTTTTCAGAGTGCGGTTCAGAACATTTCAAGAATAGATGGCTCTAGCAAGGCCTGTCTGCACACTGCAGGACAGAGAAAAATGCTTTTATTATTTAAAGTCCATTTTAAAAAGTTAAAAATTGGGGTGGGAGGATATGCAATACTTAATGTCCAACTGTACCATGTATTTAATTAAATTTATTTTTTTGCAGTTTTACATTCTGCTTTTTTAAAATTTAAATTCAATTAGCGAACATAGAGTACATCCTTGGTTTTTGGTGTAGTGTTCAATGATTTCATTAGTTGTGTGTAACACCCTGTGCTCTGCTTTTTTTTTTTTTTAACTCAAATGTAGTTGACACAGATCAATGAGTTTTATTCTGAAGGCAGAACTAGAGCCCACACAAAAGATATAAAATATAAAACAGCATGGGGCACTTGCAGTGTCACATCCAATATTATCCTTTTGGCCCAAAGATGAAGAAAACAAAGGCCGTGTAAGGGATGGAGCCTGAGATCAGGCTGCTCTGAAGTCTTTTCTCTGAGATTCCATGATCTTAGGTGGTGGACGAATGAATTCACATTTCTTTTTAATGCCCTTTCAGGTCCCATTGATGTATATTCCAGTTATATGTAAAAAAGTCATTCAAAGAATTGACGTTAAAGGTAGGTAGTTCAGGATTGTGTTTGGTGTTTTCAAATGACACCTTCTTGTTGGCATCTCAGTGCCTTGTTCCCTTGCATTTAATGCTGGGGATGTGTAGGGCAAACTGTTAGCATCCTCCTTTGCCTGCCTTGGGTCCACTGACGCCAAAGTTTCTCCACAATTGCAAAAACACTCCTTAAGCAGCTGGATTTTAAGGCGGACTCTTCCCACCTTCCTGCTGCCCAAAAGAAAGAGAGTCCCATTTTCAGGCAAAAGTTTCATTTTTGCCTTCAGGATTTTGATTTCCTGGAAGGGTCTAGTTGCTTGGCGTGTATTTTATTGGCTCTTAGTTTTTCTTGCCATCTGCAGTGTGACAGCTCAGGGAGTCCTATTCTTCAGACAGTAATTTAGAACCTCACAAGGGACCCCTGGGGCTTGGTGTCTGCATGAACTATAGGGCAGACGCGGAGCAATGTCACACAGGATGGACTCATTAGAATAAATTTTGAGCTCAATTTCCACAGCAGCTCAGAGGTGCCCTTACTACTCTGCTGTCACGGAAAATTATCCTTTAATTGTTTTATGTGTGAATTCGAGGTGAACATCAGGGCAGAACATGTGATTTATGAACTACTTTTTCTTTAGCCCTGAATTCAGAGTATCAGTTCCTGAAAGGAGGGCCACTCTGGGCCCTGGGTCCTGGCACAAAATATGTGCCCAGTAAATACTTACCTACCACCGTGAAAATAAATACTAATGATGGTGAAATCCACTGCTAGGAATATATGTGTGTGTGTGTTTTATTTATATCAGTTGTTCTTATTTAGATTTTTTAGATGATGGGATTCTTTAGAAGAAAAGCTAAGGGATCCCTTCACAGAGTCCACCCTCACTGCCATATTTAGGCTTGATTCCACAGGCAATGGGGGGCTGTTTAATGAGGAGCTATCAAATGCCTTTGAGGAAGAGGTTGACGAGTTGGGACCTGTGTTTTAGGAGGGTCACTCTGCTCCAGGGGTTTTGGTACTGGGAATGGTTCTAGAGGATGAGAGTCTGAATTGATTCTGGAGCTTCTGGAATTGACTCTCTAATCAGATTCGATATAGACACGATTGACTATTCCAGTAGTAAAGACATCACTGATCGCCCTGGGTGTGATGTGGCAACAGAGATACTCCAACTATCATCCTTGGATACTGCTAATGAAACACTTCGAAGAGGCAAGGTGACCACGTACAGAATCCCCTGGACCTTTTTGTCCAACTAATGAGTAAAATGAGCTTGGTGGAGTCAGGGCAGCAATTAGAACAGTCTGACTCATGGACACTGTGGTGCTTTCAGAAGTGAAACAGGTCGGAAGCATACTAAATTCTCACTCGTTCTGTATAAGCAGAAAAATTCTAGGTAAAGTGAACAAAACTCCACCTTGTATCATAAGAACAGTGTCTTGTGCATTTCCAGACTTGAGCCAGTTTACAGACCCAGAACCCCTGAACGAGGAAGAGGCTGAGTCTCCTTGAGGAAGGATCCTGGTACACTGAAAACATGCTTTCTCCCAGTCTTTCCAACTGTGCGCTGGGGAAAGGGAAATAATCAGAACTTTTGAAGATGACGGGACATTGGCTCTGAACTGGCTCTAATTCCAGGGGATCCAGACATCTCTGTGGTCCACCAGGCAGAGTGGGGGCTCATGGAGGTAGGTGATCAATGGAGATTTAGCTCAGGTCCCTCTCACAGTGGGCTCAGTGGGTCCCGAAACCCTCCTGTGGTTATGCCCCCAGTTCTGGAATGTGTCATTGGGGTAGACCTACTGAGCAACTGGCAAACCCCCACATTGATGAAGAATGGATTGTCAGGGAAACTAGAGGTAGGAGAGATGACAAGATTACTAGAATAGTCCAGGGGAGAAATATGCAGTCCCTGGACTGGTATGTAGAGGAAGTAGTAGATGCCATGTGAGTGTTTTGAAAAATTAAGATTTTTATATAGAGCTTTAAAATATTTCTGCTGTAAGTACCATTTTTCTTGTTTAATTTATGCAAGGAAGGAAGCAGAGGACCTAGGCAAAGAAGATAGCCCCTCTCTAAGAGATTTACACTTTTCCACGGCTGGTTGTATTTATTATAAGATCAATGCATTCATAGCAAAGGGTTGACTATTACAAAGCTGATGAATAAATCCAGTATTTTTGTAGCCAACATACAATGAATAAAAACAACTTTCTGTACAACCAACCAACCCACCAGCCAACCATCCATCCAAAGAACCAGCATCGTGTTCTCAAGATGAAGAGGGTTTTTTTTTTTTTCCCACAATTAACCAAGGGGGTTTGAAAAAAAAAAAATCTTACAAGGAGAACTTCTTACAAAGAAAACCCTCACTTTCATGATGTGAGATACAGATTAAGTATGGATTTAGCTTTGAGTGAGGCACTTTCCCACTTGTCTACAGGTGCTTCGGTTTCTGTGCCTTTCCACTTCTGCATCAAAGGATAGTACCTACCTCTGTCTCAAAGCACTTGTGTCAACCACTTCAAATTATTAACTGCTGGTGCAAATTTGTAGATCCTGGGTTTTACTCTGATTTTAATCTAGATTGAATCAAAGATATTTGGAGCTTATGTATGTGTAGTTTTTAGTTTTACTTGGAGTAAATATAGCATTGTCTGGAGAGAGAGAGGGAGGAGAGACAGAGAGAGAGACACAGAGAGGTAGAGACACACACAGAGAGAGGAGAACGCAGCAGAGGATGGTATTTAGCTCCCAGGGTTGCTGGGAGAATTAAATGGAATAGCTCAGGCTAACTGTGCAGCTCAGGATGTGCACATAGTAGGTGCTCAGTCCGTATTCATCCTGCTCCTCTGGTCTATCTGCAAAACCTGATGTTTCAGCTTCTCACTTGTTTTAACCTTGGTTAGGGTAAGGATAGCTCAGCAGATTCTTTCTATTCTGCTTACAGAGCATCTCCTTTGGCAATAAGACCTTCAAAGACTTGAAGGATTTTTTTTTTCCCCCTCCATGGTTATATGCACATTCCTTGAGACCTTGTAAATAAAGATGTTTGGTAACTATCGACTTACTAATTATCAACATAAAAATGTTGTAGTTACTTATTTATATTGACCTCCCTATATTTATATTGTCCCTACCATGGAAAACTTCAGCAGATTTAAAAAAAGCTCAAAAGGCTCTTAATCCACATATTTGAAAATATAATTCCCAGACCATGGAAAATACAACTGGAATGAATGAGGGGGAATTCTTAAGTAAACTGGTGTATTTATTGCAAATGGAGGGGAAGTTGCAGGGTTGGGCATGGGCTCAATATATAAGTAACTCAATCCCTGTAAAAGTATATAAAGCCTTTGATGTTAGTGGTCCAATCAAGGGGAGCCTGGCACGGATCTTTCACCAAATCATAATGGGCTTCGTTTTGGCTCTGTATTTCTGTGTATCAAACAAACAAACAAACAAACAAACAAACAAACAAACATATATTCCTTGTAGAACCAAAACCTTCACACCATCTTCTTTGCTAATGAACCTGGTCTGGGCAGACATCTGGCCTCTGCTCTACTTGGCATTACCTGGGGCAACCAGAAGGTGGAGCTAGAATCATCTGAAGGCTCACACACTCAGTGGGCGCCAAGGCTGGGAAGACACAAACAGCTGGGGGCTGTTTATGTTATAGGGTCTCTCTACGTCAACATGGCAGCTTCAAGAGAACTAGATTTCATACTTGTTGGCTCAGGGTGGCCAAGGTGCCTATCCTGAGAGAGAAAGACAAGCAAAAACCATATATTTAAGTTTTTTGTTTAAATCCTTGTTAGTTAACATACAGTGTAATATTAGTTTCAGGTATATAATATAGTGATTCAACACTTCCATACCACACCCGGTGCTCATCACAAGTGCCCTCCTTCGACCCCATCCCATATTTCACCCATCCCCCCACCCACCTCCATTCTGGTCACCAGCAGTTTGTTCTCTATAATTAAGAGTCTGATTCTTGGTTTGCCTCTCTCTCCTCTTTTTTTCTCTTTCCTCATTTGTTTTTTTCTTAAATTCCACATATGAGTGAAATCATATGGTATTTGTCTTTCTCTGACTGACTCATTTCGCTTAGCATAATACTCTCTAGATCCATCCATGTCGTTGCAAATGACAAGATTTCATTCTTTTTGTGGCTGAGTAATATTCCATTGTGTACATATACCACTGATTCAAAGGGAAACATGCACCCCAATATATATTTTATATATATATATATATAAACATGCACCCCAAGCAGCATTATCTACAAATGCCAAATTATGGAAGCAGCCCAATTGTCCATTGATTGATGAATGGATAAAGAAGATATGATATATATATTTCAAGAGGGAGGGGAAATAGACCCCATCTCCTGATTGGTTCTGGAGAGCAGGGAGGAGGAGGGACCAGAAATATTGCTGACCCATTTTGTGTGGTACAGTCAGCGACTGACTGTTTTTTTCTTTTTGTTTTTTAAGATTTATGTATTTATTTGAGATCGAGAGAATGAGAGAGAGAGCATGAGAGGGGGGCGGGTCAGCTGGAGAAGTAGACTCCCTGCTGAGCAGGGAGCCTGATGCAGGGCTTGTTCCTGGGACTCCTGGATCATGACCAGAGCCGAAGGCAGATGCTTATCTGACTGAGCCACCCAGGTGCCCCAGCGACTGACTGTTTTGAACCAGTTCTCTGGGTGGCCCCTCTCAACAGCGCCTCTCAACTAGCACACCATTGCCATTTGGGGGCTAGGTCATTCTTTGCTCTGGGGCCCTGTCCTGGGCATTCAAGGCTATTAACAGGATCCCGGGCCTTTACCCCACCAGATGCCTGAAGCACCCAGCTCCCACTTATGACAACAAAACTATATCCAGATGTTGCCAAATGTCCCCCCGGGGAGGGGTGTGGGGGTGGGGATGGGGGTGAGGGAATCAGCTGCAGCGGAGAACCACTTCTAGATGAGTATTCTCAGCCCTGGCTGCCCATTAGGTCACCTGAGGAGCTGTTAAAAAGAAACAGGCCCCGCTCTAGAATAATTAGTAGTGATACATCTAGAATAATTAAGTCAGAATCTCTACGGGTGAGGTGTGAGCATAGACATTTGCTAACAGCTCCCTGGTGATTCCAGGGTGCAGCCAGGTACGAGAACTAGGTATTTTACAGAATCTCAGAGGTAGCGGGAGCTGCTGAGAGGTCAGGGTTTTTCTTATTGTGCTCTGTAGGAACTGTCCCCGAAAGGCTTCCTTCCTGTGTTTGTGATGATGGTTGGGATGTTTGCATGCACCTTGACCAGCCTGAAAAAATGGGGTTGCATCCAAAAACCACATTTCCTTTTGCATGGTGCTTTACAGATCTTCAGTGGTGTTCATGGATATTCTGAATTTTAAATGACCCCATGAGATGGTCAGAGTGATAATCCCCCGTTTACATGATGAGGGAAATGATGTCGGAGATCTTAGAGGATGCCTGCTGGCCGGCCATTCAGTTCCTAAAGCTGTTTTCCTGTCCTGTTTGTCACTCACTGCCACTCATCTTCACCGGGGGCTACTTTCTAGTAATGAGGCTGGGCAGTTCTTTTCTCTTGCACAGATGCATTCATAGAAAACCAAAGGAGAACCAATGCTAAAAAGTCAGTTACTTCCCAGTGCCTGGTACAACCTCTGTGAACTTTCTTCTAATTTGAAAGCCAATTATAATAATTATACTGCCACCACCAAGGGCTATAATCTGATAATATATCTTCCCTTTGCAACCGTTCTGTACTATGCATTTTATATATGACATTTCTCATCCTTTTAGCAACCTGCAAGGAAAGCATTGTTTTCAGCATTTTACAGATGGGAAAAGTTAGGCTCCAAGAGGTTGAAGTAACTTGTCAAAAGTAGTGATACATCTAGGATTTGAGACCAGTGATTAGGTCTGATTTCAAAGTCTATTGCTTCCCCTTTCCCTTGCTGTCCCATCCATGGAAGTTGTTTATAGGTGCCTGTTAACCTTAAACAACCTTTTATGTGAAATGCATCACTCCAGTATGATGCAAGCATGGGGCCCCCTTGGGAGTGCTGGAGTGGTGTACAGCCCATCTCTGTAGGTGAGAGCAGGATGTAGTCCATGTTCCAACTAGCTGCACCAGAAAGGCAGGTGCTGATTTTATTGGGGATTCACAGCAGTCCCTGAGGCATAGACCATCAGCCCAAGTAGGCTATCCAGGGAATGAAGAGCAACACTGCCCTCCTGTATCAGGCCATGGAAGGGCTCCTAAGGAATGATCCATCACCCTGTAGAGACCAGAGCAGTAAAGGTGAAAAGAACTCCCCCGTGCCCCCACTGCCAAGAATTATGTCAGATGTGGAGTTCACAACTGCTCAGCTAAAATGGTCCTTTGTAGACCGGTGGGTGTAAAAATCCCTCTTTATTTATAAACTATGGGCAGCACAAGCCCAGATGAGCTGGTTTTCACATTGCAAAGGACTGTTTTAGTTTCCAGAAAAAGTCTCAGATTGTATCAGGGCAGGGAAGAGGTAAAGGAGAGTCAGATAGATGGTCCCGGGATTGTAATCACCTTTGATATGCCGCATGGGGTCCACTGAACAGACTGAACACCTTCCACTCCATGGGGGCTACCTGGCCTGCTCAGACATGCAGACTGAGCATTTTCTGTTTCACTGCTGGAATTTTTGCTGACTCAGAGGCATGCATCAGTCTCTGCTGGGGATGTGTAGGAAATGTCCCCGAGAAGTTTCACCCTCTCCTTGGCCCCTCTGCCTCACCTTTCTTGAGTCCCAGAAAGGGAAGTGTTATCCTTGAAAGGAGATGTGATGACAAATTATAAGGCATAAGCCATTAATTATAACATTATGGAGTCATCTAATACTAGAAGTGAAAGGGATGAAGGAAAACTCCTAGCATCCCCTTCATTTCTAATTGGAGGAAACTGAGCGCCAAGAGCAAGTGAGTTGGTCAAGGTCAGATACTCTGAGACTGAAGCCTGGGACCCCTGAGGCCTGGCACAGAGCTCTTTAGCAAGCTCCATAGCAAGTTGTCTTTTGCTCTTAAGGAAGACTATACAAATCAATCAGATGATCTTTTATCTATGATTTGCTTTTTAAGAGGCGGTATGTGTCTCGGATGCATTCAGTTACTGATAACAGTGGCTTTGAATCGTAGAAGTGTTTATTATTTACTTATCAAGAATTCCCAAATTAGGTGGCTCCAGGGGTGGGTAAGTGGTTCACCGATGTCAGGGCATAAGGCCTGGCATCTCTGTCATTCTCCTTCCTTTTTCCTCATGGTCACAAGATGATCACTGTAGCTCTAAACTCTCCCATCCTCCCATACTGGCTTTCCAAGCACAAAGTAAGAGATGGTGGCAAGAAAGTGCTATTTCTGCTTTTATTAGGCACAAAATTATTGCCCAGAAGCCTCTGACAAATATCCCCATATGTCTTACTGCTCTCCTGAATAAATCACTGGCGAGAGGAATTGGATAAAGATGGCCATCTTAAATGAACTATGATCCACCCCCTAAGGTTGAGTATATACATAAGGGGGCAATTTCTCTGAGCATATTTTAATACCCTTCTTCTGTCTCCAGCTCACTGTGTATAGTTTTCCAGCCCCTACCGATGTTCAGCCTTGAGGACACCTTCTAGTTTTCCTGGTGCCTGCCCCCCACGTCCCCCCGCTGGTCCTTCCCAGTCTCTGCTGCTGGCTTCTCTTCATCTTTCTGACCCTTAAACACTGGAACATTTCAGCACTCGGTCCTGGGATCTCTTCTCTATTGCCCTTTCTTTGGGGGCTCTGGTCATCTCTGCTTTAAATACCATCCATTCTCTTGACTCTACCTTTATTCATTTATTTATTTTTACGTTCTTGATATGTTTGGAGTAAAATATGTTTTTTAAAAAATTTTATTTTATTATGTTAGTCACCATACATTACATCATTAGTTTTTGATGTAGGTTCCATGATTCGTTGTTTGTGTATAACACCCAGTGCTCCATGCAGTACATGCCCTCCATGATACCCATCACCGGGCTAACCCATCCCCCCACCCCCCTCCCCTCTAGAATCCTCAGTTTGTTTCTCAGAGTCCATAGTCTCTCATGGTTCATCTCCCCCTCCGATTTCCCCCCCTTCATTTTTCCCTTCCTACTATCTTCTTCTTTTTTTCTTAACATATAATGTATTATTTGTTTCAGAGGTACAGGTCTGTGATTTATCAGTCTTACATAATTCACAGCGTTCACCATAGCACACACCCTTCCAATGTCCATCACCCAGCCACCCTATCCCTCCCACCCCCCACCACTCCAGCAACACTCAGTTTGTTTCCTGAGATTAAGAGTCTTTTATGGTTTGTCTCCCTCTCTGGTTTCATCTTGTTTCATTTTTTCCTCCCCTCCCCTATGATCCTCTGTCTTGTTTCTCAAATTCTTCATATCAGTGAGATCATATGATACTTGTCTTTCTCTGATTGACTTATTTCGCTTAGCATAATACCCTCTAGTTCCATCCACGTCATTGCAAATGGCAAGATTTCAGGGTTTTTTTTGATGGCTGCATAATATTCCATCGTATATATACCACATCTTCTTTATCCATTCATATGTCGATGGACATCTTGGCTCTTTCCATAGTTTGGTTATTGTGGACATTGCTGCTATAAACATCGGGGTGCATATACCCCTTCGGATCACTACATTTGTATCTTTGGGGTAAATACTCAGTAGTGCAATTGCTGGGTTGTAGGGTAGCTCTATTTTCAACTGTTTGAGGAACCTCCATACTGTTTTCCAGAGGGGTTGCACCAGCTTGCATTCCCACCAACAGTGTAGGAGGGTTCCCCTTTCTCCACATCCCCGCCAACATCTGTCGTTTCCTGACTTGTTAATTTTAGCCATTCTGACTGGTGTGAGGTGGTATCTCATTGAGGTTTTGATTTGGATTTCCCTGATGCCGAGTGATGCTGAGCACTTTTTCATCTGTCTGTTGGCCATTTGGATGTCTTCTTTGCAGAAATTGACTCTACCTTTAAAACATACCCAGAATCCAACGACTTCTTACCCCTCTCACTGCTACCTACCACCCCGGCCCATGCTGTCAGCATTACTCACTTGGAATATATGTCATGGCTTTCTCACTGGCATGTCTGATTCCACCTTTGGAAGGAGGATCACTGTGAATGGGTGATCAGAGAAGGCCTCTCGGTGTCTGGGGCTGGAGTATGAGAAGAAGCCCCCCAAGCAAAGATATGAATAAAGAACGTACTGAATGGAACAAAAAAACAGTGTGAAGACTCTGAGGTGAGAAAGAGCATAGAAAATCACCACCTGGGGGTAATTGATACCTGATAAGACAAGTTGTCGTAGGAATACAAAAATGAAGAGACCTGAACCATGAGAAACATTTTATTTTAAAAATATATATTTTTTAAAGATTTTATTTATTTGTGAGAGAGAGAATGAGAGACAGAGAGCATGAGAGGGAGGAGGGTCAGAGGGAGAAGCAGACTCCCTGCTGAGCAGGGATCCCGATGCAGGACTCGATCCCGGGACTCCAGGATCATGACCTGAGCCGAAGGCAGTTACTTAACCAACTGAGCCACCCAGGCACCCGAGAAACATTTTATTTTAATGAAAATGTGAATGTTCACGTTCCTAACATTCTACTAAAGCCTGTGCTACTTTCTGTCACACAGGCTTTTCAAACGGTGGAAGAAAATAATTGCTTTGTCGCTAAAGTGTTTTTAAAAAGCAAAGAATTTTATTTAGAAATCCAGATTTCTGATGCTTTTTGAAATTCTAGAAACAGCGTCTGTATTCCATAACACAGCAGTTGGCAAATGTTGGGTATGGCTGCGCCTTTTATTTACTTATTTTTTATTATTTATTTATTTTTTGTTCCTTTTAGATGGGTGTGTTTTCCTTACTAGGTGTGCCTGCCCGGCTTCACTCACTTCCCGGCCTGGCCCCTGGAGGCATCTGATTTTGCAACCTTTGGGGCAGGCAATGAAAAGATTTCATCATTTCAGATATTTGCAAGGATTCATGAGTCTGCATTGAGTATAGTCACCTAAGGCTTTTATTTAAAGGCAAAGGATGTAGGGGGGCATAGGAAGATCATATAGGCAAGCACTGGGGATTCAAGAGACATTCAGGCACTCTCTCCAGGGTCCTCCTTAGTCCCATACAGACCTGTCTCCAGATTGAACCACCAAGATCTGTGCAAGAAATCTTCACTCTGTGAGAACTCAAAGGCCGAAGTTCCCCCAGGGGCTGTTGTGTTCCTTTGGTCTTGCCATCAAGCCAGGCTGACCAACTGGTTATACCACTGAAGACCATCGGTAAACAAACGGGCCCAAGGGGTTGCCAGGGGAGTTTCAGACTTAAAAGTGCTTGTCACAAATAGGATTGCCCCTATCTTGTCCAAAAGTCAGAGCCAGATATCCAGGTGTCTCCAGAGATGAAGATAGATCTCTTCCAGGCTGGCTGCATGCAAACAACTCTATCCCAACATAGAAGAGAATGTCCTTTGAAGACAAGGTGGACCACTTTGGTGCAGAGTGATTGTACCAAGAAAGGCAACTAAGTTCTGGAAGATTGTGGGTTGACTTCGGCCAATAACCAGCTCAATAGCTTTCTGATCCCTTGGTATGATGCTCAGCCCCGCCCCTGCCCCACTAGACATCCGCCTCTTCGAAGACAGCCAGCCACCCTCTTTCCATATATCAGCTCCATAGAGTTCTTGCTGCTTCCCTTCTCTAGCCCTTGCCGTGATCCACTAATTCCCCTTTTCCTACCTCTTTATTTCTGCTAGATTATGAGTTTTTTGAAAGCAGAGGGCTAGGATTTATTTATCTTTATGCCCCTATCCTGGGTTCACTGACATGTAGAGAATGGGGCTTAGGAAGTTTCCTTGCAAAGACTTGGGTTTCCTCTCCTGATCTTTTATTATCCACTCCTTTCTCAGCTTCTGGCTCTGGGGTATTCTCCATGACTGGCTTTGTTGTGATTCCCCTGGGCTGGTTCACCCTCTAGAAATGACCACAGTGGCAGCCCCAACTTGGTCTTTAGTGGAATGGCCAAGAGACCCTTGAGTCTCCCTGGGTCATGATTACATCTGAGATGTGCACAGTACCAGGACAGCTATCAGAGATGTCATACCTCCACTGGCTTTATTTAGCCCAGGTGACACCCTCTGTCACCTGCCTCACCTTTCTCACCTGCTGTGGGAGGTACCTGAAGGGAAGCTTTGCTTTTCTAAGACATCTCTAGTGTGGTAGTATGTGAACAAGGCAATTTCAAGATTCTCACAGTATTCTCAGGGAATGCTTCTTGATGCCTCTTGTTTCCAGTGTGAGAGAAGATTGAGGGAAGTGCCAGGTACCACTTTGTCCCATGGCTAGTGGACAGAAACCTTACTAGTGACCTGAATCCTTTCTGTTGGCTTTGCTCCCACTATGGCTGTGGGCTTGTCTTCCACTCATCAAAGACATGGCCGGGGATCTGAGGTCTAGTCTCCTCACAGGCTCATGGCTTGGCCCAGAATGTTGCCTCATGGCTTAAGCTTGGTCACACACACAGCTGGGAGGGTGAAGTCTCCAGGCTGCCTCGCAGGGTCTGTATTTCCCATAAGTATGGTTGGAGAGAGCACCCCTTCCTGACTTAAGGTCTTACCCTTACACGATGTTGCTAAAGTAAGGGGCTTCTGTCCCTCAGACTCCCCAGTCTGTCTGCAAACTTCCATCTTTGGACCTGTTGGTCACACACAGAATCTAGAACTTCCAGAAGGGGTAATTCTACTCTTCCATACAGCTGTGGCTTCTCCTGAGCTGAAGGGCCAGATGTGAGTGAGTGTGATGCATCCTCAGCCAGAGTGACAAATGCTTTATCCAACCCAGGTATCCCTGAATAGTCCTGGTGTATCTTCTCTTGGGGGTTACTCTATAATCTGGGTCATTGATGAGTCACACAACTGCAAGCCTGGATTTCTTCCATCAGACATCAGAAAACTGTGGTCAGAGAGGAAAACTCTTAATCTCAATTTCTTCATCTGTTAAATCAAGATATTAATACTTCCCTCACACTGTTGGAATGGCAAATTGAAATTATTATCTATGTCACCTACTATAGCACTTAGCACGTGGCAGGAGCTAAACAGATACTAAGTAGTTCCTTTGTTCCTTCCTTTCTCCTCTGCCCATTTGTTTCTAAATAAATATGTTATATGAGATTTGGGGAAGAGTTCCAACTTTTAATAGATTAGGAAAGTTAACCTACTTCCAAAGATTCATTCACTTGAGCTTATTGGACACATAAAGTACTAGAAAAGTCCAACATCGTGATTGCCAGATTGGTTTTCACTTGACAAATTGTTCGAGTCAAACCTTTTCTGTGCCAAGTACCTGGATCCAAAAGAAAGTGTTTATTCATCCCAGAAGTTTCCAAGCATCCACATGTCATATACACGCAGAACTTGGCTCACTTCATCTAATGCATCTGATCTCATGGAGGTGTGCAGATGGATAGCCTGATGTTCTTCCATGACTTAATACCGAAGTGAGACTTCACTAGGGGATTCCCGTATACATTAAATCTTTAGCACATTAACCTCCCAGGTCCTGGTCCAAGAAAATATTGCCCTTTTAAAAGGTATATTTGGTTGAATAATAAAGAAATAGAATGGAGATAGTTCATTTGGGAAGTGCTGATTTTGATCCCTGAAAAGCACAGTCCAATAAATGAGTGGTTGCAGAGAAAGGGAGCTTAGAATCCTCCCAGGATAATTAATGCATTTAATTTCTATGTATTCAAGCAAAAAAAAATTAGAAATGGCTTCTTTTCCTTGGTTAATTGTGTACTTCATCCTATTACCTCTGATCCTCAGAGGGTATATTCTGTTTACATGAAAAGCATCTCTAGAGATCTCAAGAGGTTTGTGATATGTATGAGCTCTCGGGAAGGAAATTTGGCTTTGTGTCTCAAGAGCCACAAACTCATTGAGCCCCTTTGACCTCATGATTTCATTTCTTGGAATCAATTCTGAACAAATGACCAGTCAGGCAGACAAGGACATATGCACAAAGATGTTCTTTGTGGAATTATTTATCAAATGGAAAATAGGCCCTGAAACTTCCAATACAGAATGGTCTCAACCATGTAAATAGAGTATGTCATTGTATGTGGACAAGTAGAAATACAAAGACTAAAACAAGCTGTAACAACAGCTTGGGGTGGACAGTTTTTGCTTTCACTTTTCTACTTTTTTATATTTCAGATTTTTCTATAGTGATTATGAATTATTTTATTTATTTGTAGAATGAATTTTAATGGAGTGCTTACCAAGTCCCAGCCTCTGAGCTGGATGCTAGAGACACAGAGAGAATTTCACTTGAACCAAACCAACATAGTCTCTTCTTCCAGGAGTCTGTGGTCTGAGGGATTGGACCTATGTTGAAGAAATAAATGTATAATAGCAAACAGACATATGTGGTAGGAAGGAAGGAACAGTATGTTGCTGGAGTACCAGCAGGGAGGACAGAACTTCCTTTGGAACAGGGGTTCTGGAAACTATGGCCTGTTTTTCTTTGTACATTTTTAAAGGATTGTTAAGAAGAAGAAGAAGAAGAAGAAGAAGAAGAAGAAGAAGAAGAAGAAGAAGAAGAAGAAGAAGAAGAAGAAGAAGTCACAGAGACCATAGGACATCTGCAAAGTCAACTATTGACAAGTGAACTATGTTTCTCTGGCCCTTTAACAGAAAAAGTTTGTTGAGTCCTAGTTTGGAAGGAACATCAGGGATGCCTCTCGAAGGAGATGACCATCAACCTGGCAGTTTAAGTATGAGTTAGCAAAAAGAAAAAAACAATTCCCAGCGAAGTTTTATCAGAGGAAACTTGAAAAATGTTTTAGTTAAAAAAAGCTTTTTATTGGAACCTGGCTTCTGCTTCAGGTATGGAGAGAGGGAGGTGCGTTTAAAGGGCATGCTACTATAAATAAGTTTCTTCTGCTAATCTCTGTCCTCTTGCCTCCAATTCCTTTAACATATGGTTGGTTTGATTTTAAAATACCACCAACTTTTCATTTTTCTAATCCCGTGGCTTTCTTAGGTCACAGCCGGTTCTCCGCTACCCTGCTCATAACCACGGTAGCAACTTTTATTAATTGTGCATTTACTTTTGTGCCAGGCATCCTGCTAGGTACTTTCAATCCGCTGTGCCATGTCATCCTAACAACTCCACAAGATGAGCACTATCATCTGACTTTTATAAAGAAGGAGCAATGATCAGGGAAGCTGCATGGGTTGCCTGCGGTCGCGCTGCGGGTAATTCACGGAGCCAGGATTAGGAGCCGGATCATCTCGCTTTCAAGACTGGGCTCTTCCTCAGAGTGGACTCCTCCTTCTTCCACGGAGGCATATTTCACTTCCTCTGTGGTGTTATCACTGATTAAAAGCCTTTCTCACCCTCCCACATCCACCTCCTTTCGCCCCCCTCCGCCCTACTCTGCAAGTAACAGTTTTGGTTTTTAATTTCCTTAAAAAGCTCATGTATTGAGGGGCATTTCCTTAATATGCCAGCGAGCTCGCGGAGTGGAACTGAAGGATGATAGAGTTTCCAGCTTTCTAGCTAGTCCCTTCTCTGCTTCGTGCTAGTTATTTTTGATAACACCATTGCATTTCAATTTTCAAAATTTATTGTCTTAATTTCCTCTGTTAAAGACAGATTTTAAATGAGTTAAATAGCACAGCCATTTCAGAGGCATTGTTAATTCTATATTTCTCTTCTCTGTGGATCGGCCCTTCTTCCCTCCATTCTTCCTTGTCAGAGCCTGCTAACAAGTGCGGAGGAGGAAAAACTTCTTCCCTCAGCCCTCCCCAGCAGCAGGCCCTGTGAATTAAACTGACAAAAGACAGATTAGCAAGAGGAAAACAGTTTATTAGCACGTGCAATGCACAGACACAGGTGCCATTCCAACGGATGGTTAGGACTTTGGTCTTAGATAGCAACTTCACAAAGAACAATACGTTTGTAGAGAAGGAACAAGGACAAAGGAAAAGGGTTGTAGGCTTAGGCTTCCCTGGGTGGCAAAGGGGGCAAACTAACCGAAGACGAGGTTGTTTTAGGAAGGATTGTTCTGTCGATCCCTCGTGGTGCTGTCTCAGGCTGCACCTGCAGTGATTAAAAGCCACATCAAAAACTAATGATGTATTGTATGGTGACTAACATAACATAATAAAATTAAAAAAAAAGAATAAATAAAAGCCTAAGCCTGCTTTTAGGCAAATATGCGGGAGGGCAGAGAGCTTTCTCTTGGAGTCTGCGGTTTCTCAACCGTCTTCAGCTCAAAATAATCCTTAGGCCAAAACGGCACATTTTGGGGGCAGCATATTCTGATCCCCTGCAACGGCATTTTGAAAAGCTCCCCTTACTCTTCCTAGTTCCTCCTCTGCCTTGGACAGTGAGTAGCAAAAGCACCAGGCTCAGAGCCAGGAGACCAGAAGCCCAGCGCCAGCAGGGAACTTCCAGGAGAGTCTCTGACCTGATCTGGGGCTCAGCATCCTCAGCTAGTGAAGCGAAGGAGTCGGATTCAATATCGAATCTCCATACTACATCGGTTTGCCGACGTGTCCGCATCGGTCAGGGCGTAGTCAGGAGATACAACTCATACCAGTTATTGGAACAGAGAGAACTGAATATAAAAAATGATGAGTGGGGTGAGTGAAACGTGTTGATAAAGGATACTGAGATAGTGGATGCAGGCAGCAGCTCCCTCCCTGGGCCTGGGGGAATAAAGGGAAGAGAATGGAATTATTATACCTCAAAAGCTCAGAGAAGGGAGCTCAGGGAGCTATAACTCAGATCTCTAGAGAGGGGACCCTCGCTGGCTGGTGTTGGTGTGGGAGTGGAGGGGAGAGCAGGATGTGGCTGTTTCTGCTAATTGGACCCAGCAGCTCCCGTGCGGTACGGCATTGCTCCTGCCTGGCGAACAAAGCTGGGGCGGAATTCATAGGAACAGAAAGCACAGGTCCCCTCTTCCTGCTCCAGCCTTTCAGCGCCCCCGCCCTCTAGTGCCCCCTAGTGGCAGGGCCTAGTAACTCCTGGCCGGCAATGCGCAGGTGTTTGTGGACAAAATAGGAAGGGTGATTCCGGGCTGAGCGACAATAGTTTTAATAACTGATACAATGTTCATGGCTGAGATTGCACACCGGTGGTCTAGGAGCTACTTTTGGCCACTGGCCACGTATGGTCCATAGACGTGTCTCTTGTGGCATTCATGATAGTTTAATCAAACGTGTGTCTCGGTTAATTTTTAAAATCTGAACATGTGCTTCCTGGGAAATCCACACAACTTTATCGTTCATGATTTACATTTTTAAAAGGCAAATGAATAGAAAGGCAGCTTGGAAATTATCTAGTAATCAGTTTACACATCTGGTGGTAAGGCCCTCAGAGGGTGCAAGAATTTCCTCCCAAATCTCACAACCAGCGAAGGAGATTTTGGGGTGTTAAGTCCAGGATTCTCATCACTACCCCTCACTGTGCTTCCAGGAAGATGGGTGTGCCCTGGCCTCCCATTGCTCAGAGTGTGGTCCATGGATCAGCAGCACCAGTCTTGTTAGAAATACAGAATCTTGGGGCAACTGGGTGGCTCAGTCAGTTAGCCGTCTGCCTTCGGCTCAGGTCATGATCCTGGGGTCTTGGGATTGAGCACCACGTTGGGTTCTCTGCTCAGCCAGGAGACTGCTTGTCCCTCTCCCTCTGCCCCTCCCCCTGGCTCATGCTCTCTCTTGCTCACACTCTCTGTCTCTCAAATAAATAAATAAAATCTTTAAAAAAAAAAAAAGAAATGCAGAATCTCAAGGGTGCCTGGGTGGCTCAGTTGGTTGAACGTCTGACTCTCTTTTTTTTTAAAGATTTTATTTATTTATTTGACAGAGAGAGACAGAGCAAGAGAGGGAACACAAGCAGGGGGAGTGGTAGAGGGAGAAGCAGGCTTCCCGTGGAGCAGGGAGCCCGATGCGGGGCTCGATCCCAGGACTCTGGGACCATGACCTGAGCCGAAGGCAGACGCTTAACTGACTGAGCCACCCAGGCGCTCCGAACATCTGACTCTTGATTTTGGCTCAGGTCATGATCTCAGGGTCGTGAGATCCAGCCGCACATCAGGCTCCATGCTGGGCATGGAACCTGCTTAAGATTCTCTTTCTCCCTCTCCCTCTGCACTGCCCCCTACCCTGGCTGGCACACGCTCTCTCTCTCTCTCAATTAAAAACAAATATAGACTCTTAGGCCCCACACCAGACTTACTGAATCAAAATCTGATTTTAATGAGATCTTCCCATGATTTGTGTGTGCACAGTAACATTTGAGAAGTGCTGAAGATAGCTTTTTTCAGAAAAGGAAAATAAACTTTAATTGGCTGCTAGTGTTTTTCTCCAGGATGGAACCAGGGTAAGGAGTATGCAGACTGGTTCTCAGCAAATCGCCTGGCCACTCCTCTGATTTCTCGTCTCCCTTCCTTCTAATTTATAGGCCCACACACATGATGCAAACAGCCACGTGCACACACATAACTACATGAGCATGCATCCGAAAATGCATATGTATTCTCTCCCTCATACACAGACACGCACACACACACCCATACACCCACACACCCATTAGCCATTTATGACATGGTCTCTGCCCTACCCCCTCTCCCCAGTCCCTCACCAGGTTCCCCCACGTGCACTCAGCCCTACTCACACTGAACCACTTGGGCACCATTGCCCAAACATATCAGGTGTTCTTTTTGCCTCCCTATCTTTTGCACCTGCTGCCTACCACTGCCTGTGATGCACTCCCCCCACCACCAAGATGGAAACCTGACTAGCTTCTCTTTGTCGTTCACCCACAGCTCAATGACTTCCTTTTGGAAGCCTTCCCACATTGAGTGAGGTGCATCCACGCTGTGCTCCTTCTCTGTGTTTGTATAATACCCAGCATATGCCTTTATTGGAACATTCTTTCTCACCAGGAGATAATCATATAATGTATTGCTTATCTCCTTGAAAGGAAGGAACCATGCCCCCACTTAGCAAGCAGTTCTGGGGATGAGCAAACAAGGGAAGAATAAACTAATACAGAGCTAACAGATCTGTCGGATGCTTATCTATAAAGAACAGTAAAGCATAGTAGTTAAAGCATCAACTCTGAGGTTGGAATTCCCAGATCAAAATCTTGGTACTTCCACTAGTTATGGGACCTTGGGGAACTACTTTGCCTTTCTGTGAATCAGTTTCCTCCTTTACAAAACAAGGACACTAGTGGTATCTACTGGGTTGCTGCGAGCATTAAATGGGACCAAAAATGCTCTGTGAAATGCTTCACATGGAGCCAGGCTAGTGGTGAGTGCTCACTTTGCATTTGCTACCTTGGTGCTATGATGTGATATATTAGGCTCTCATGATCTATTGTTGTATTACTTACTGGCTTAAAGCACCCATAGCATTTACTTTGCAATTTGGGCAGGACTCTCTCCCTCCCTTCCTCCCTTCCTTTCTTCCTTTCAGTATCTGTGTCTTTATTCCAAACGTGATTGACCACGTATCATGAAAGAACCACAGGGTATTTGTCAGCTGAATGGAGTATTGGAAATTTTTGACAAGGAGTTGAGCTGAGGCCAACAAAGTTTGGAAGCTGAACAGGCCTAATGTGGAGAAAGATGTTCCCTCTCTGCTCTGGTCCAAAACTCTAAATTACCAAGTACAAGGGCCTACGTTGTGTTGGGCTGGTGGTGACAGACACGTGTTGGGCTGGTGGGGAAGAAGGACAGAGCGTCTCAGATATGGGATTCCTGATTATGGCCATCATGTTAAGTGGGTTACCTAAGTCAGAGGAAGTAGAATCCAATTCTTTCCTGGGAAGGACCTGGTTAGGCATGGACAGAGTTTGGGTCTTTTCCAATTGGTTGGCGTATCAGATGCTAATCGGAAACTAGCATGGGGATCAGGAACTCAGGACCAGGCACAAAGGCAGTCATGTGGACTGGAACCACAAGTAAAAGTAACAGGGAAGCTGCAGCCTGACCCTCACTCAGGCTTATGTGGTGGGGTTGGGTCATGGCAGCAGAAGATGGTTTTAAGCCCCCATCAGTGAGTAAGGCAGTCCCGCTGGAAATGACTCACAATGGCTAAGAACTGAGCATGATTAAGTCTGCAGGGAACTAGATGTTGGAGACCCTTGGTTGGTCAGGGTGGGATAGCAGATAAACTATTAGTCTAGCAGAGCACACTGACCCACACATTATTATGACACAGCATGACACATACTCTGAATTGTGTTTGCAAGTCTTGACTCATTTTCTGAAACACAAGTGTTGGTGACCTAATATTAGTGGGAAATCACAAACTAGATTTTCTGAGCTTTGGACTGGGAAACTGGTGAAATAGGGAGGAGCGGGTATCCTCACTCTATTACTTCTCTGTGGGTCCTCTGAGGATGCAGAGAAATGGCAGAACCAGGAGCACGGGCTCAGCAATTTCCCCTAGACATTCCCATGGTTGGAACATTCTTCAGGTCTTTGCCCGAATGTCCCATCTCAGTAAGGGCTTCCTGAACCATCTTCTTTAAAATTGCCACCTCCCACCCTGGCTCTCCCTATTTCCCTCCTTCTTATTATATTTCTCTAGAACTCTTATCAGTCACCCACTAACTGTATATTTTACGCATTTATTTATTATCTCTTTTCCCCAACTAGAATGTAAGCTCTGTGAAGGCAGGGATTTTCATGTGTTTGGACCCTGCTGTATCTCCAGTAACTACAAGAGTATTTACCTAGTAACAGACATTTAATAGATACTTTGTAGACTCATAGACATATTCCATGAAGTAACAGCATATACCAAAATGTAAAAGAAAATAGCATCTTTCATACTTAAAGGCTAAGAGTTACAACCCAGGTGAGTGAAGAAAATCTTTGTGAAAACCGTTGACAACACCAAAGTTATCATTTCTTTTCATCTTGTAGAATAAGATGACAAAAGAAGGAACTCTGTCATGGGGAAGATAAAACAGACTGTGGTCAAATCTTTCCTTTTGGGGACCAATCTTCAAGTTGATTAACCAGCTAACTGAAGCTTTTTGCTTTATGTCGGCCCTTCCTGGTGCACATTTGCATAAATAAAGCATCTGTAGGTCCAGAGGCTTCCTTTCTGTGAAAGACAATTTGTGTTTATTGTTTGACTTACAGTTAAGGCTGGGTGAAAGGATCCTTCCATAATTTGCATTCAGTTATTTTGTCCTCGTGAAGGATGGTCTGCAAAGTGATGGTCTGCAAAGTTTCCTTCACAGGTATCGTAAATCACGTATGGACTCAGGACCGTCGTTAATAATTAGTAAGAGCTCAATATTTAGCAGAAAGGAGTTATCCATGTGCTTCTGGAGATGGCCCATGTCTGTGAGGATGCTGACTTTCACTGGAACACCATAAACATGTCAACAACCATATATTTATATGATATCTTCAATTAACTGATCTTATTATTAGAAGGCAAGTACAAGTTACATGTGTTAAAGAAAGGACGGCTCATTGCTGGTCTCTTCTGCATTCCCCTAAGGAAGCTGAACATCGGGTGTAGCATGGAGAAGATCTTTTTGGGAGTAATAAAATAGCCAGGCTTATTGGTAATTGCTGTTTTACACTTGTACCTTTTCCTTCCTTCCCATGATCCTTATACCATTTTGGCCTTTTTTCCTGGAAATTCTCTTTAAACCTATCCCTGCAGGTAAGAAATTTTATAACACAAACACTCTTTTTGCTTAAAAATAAAATGACAGTGCTACCTTCTGCAGATTATGTCACTAAAAGAGCCATCTTCAAGAAAGGTACACTAGAGTGAGCTATGGTTCATCTATTTTAGTATGTGCACATATGTATCAATCTGTGAGGCTATTTTTTTGAATAGCATTCTTAAGAGTTTGAATTTGTACAGCACTTCTAATTTGCCAGGAACATCTGTTAGAGTCCACCTTTTATGTCTGTGACACAGAATTTCTAGAGTGCATAAAAACAGGCATCAGATTTTCTAGCACATTGCATGGTTTCTAATGTCTTGTCTCTTTTTTCCACCCTCTCTTCTCTTTTCTCCCCCAACCCTTGCAGGGCTGATAGTCTACCTAGGAATGATGGCTGGGGCCTTCGTCCTAGGGGGCCTGGCTGATAAGCTGGGGAGGAAGAAAGTCCTCAGCATGTCTCTGGCCCTCAACGCCTCCTTCGCCTCTCTCTCCTCCTTCGTCCAGGGATATGGAGCCTTCCTCTTCTGCCGACTCCTCTCAGGCATAGGGTACATAAATGCAGGGCTTTGCTGGACCCTTGTAGACCAGTGTTCCATCCATCCTGCTACTCGAGCTCTGAGTTGTTCCTCCAGAAAACAGACTATGTTTTGTGTTTGACTTCAAAGATATTATATTAAAGTTGAACCTTAGAAAAGGTTGTAAAGTCAGTGTATAAGGTCAAATAACCTGACACTACGTTGACCAGTCTTTCAAATTCACAAGGGTGGGGTATAAGGTAACTAGGCTTCTGCTATGACCATTTTTAGTGTATGACTTGATTGTTTCTTTTTGGCATTTTCTTTATGCAGGATAGGGGGTGCTCTGCCCATTGTTTTTGCCTATTTTTCGGAATTCTTATCTCGGGAGAAGCGAGGAGAACACCTTAGTTGGCTGGGCATCTTCTGGATGACGGGGGGCATCTATGCATCTGCCATGGCCTGGAGCATCATTCCACACTATGGTGAGTGCACTGCCTTCAAATCGCCCAGGGGCCCTTCTTACTCTGGCACCTACCTCCAACAGTGTTTCTGTCCTTAACCTTATTCCCTGTACTCACACACGGTTCCCTTATATGACTTTTATCTTTCTATAGAACTTCCAATACTGGAGACACTTTGCTAATTTCTTTTTTTTTTTTAAGATTTTATTTATTTATTTGACACAGAGAGAGACAACAAGAGAAGGAACATAAGCAGGGGGAATGGGAGAGGGAGAAGCAGACTTCCTGCTGAACAGGAAGCCTGATGTGGGGCTTGATCCCAGGACCCTTCAGGTGAAGGCAGACGCTTAACTGACTGAGCCACCCAGGCGCCCTGACACCTCGCTAATTTCCATACACCTGTCTTTCTGGAAATAACACAGTCTGTTCTTCTTGCCTCCCTCCCTCTCCATTCTCTTCTTTTCTTCCTTTTATTTGAAAGAATGTCAGTCTTTATCTCCCCAGCCCTCCTCCCCCAAGCAAGTTAGGCAGTTAGGCTTCAGTGACCCCATTTAATAGAAGATGTAACAGAAGCCAAGAGAAGTTGATGACTTGGCCAAGGTCACGTCCCTGGCATGACCTTGAAGCTTGATGCTCTGTCTGCCCCTTGTCCCCATGCAGAACTCTTGTGCACTTTCCAGTCTAGTGCCTGCTGTCACTCTTGTTTGGCTGCAGAAGTGGAGAGCCCTTACAGACAAAGTCTTGGATTCAGCCGGGACAATTTTATTATCCTGGGTAATTGCAAAAACCGGATTCTCTGGACAGAGACCTGGCAACGTTTACTTTCACAATTGGTTTTGTTAAGAGTAAAGTAGGGAGAAGGCAGCAGTTTTGAATTTGATTATGTCTTTTGAGCATCCTGGGCAATAAATGCTATCAGCATCCTTCAAATTTTTTTTCAGTAAACCAGTGATTATGGGTGTAGGCTTTGTCATCATTTAGAATTCTGCCGATCTCTAAGGTAGCAGAAAACTGCCCTGAAGCTAACCAACACTTCTCTACCCACTGAACTCCTTGGTGTCCTTGTTTGAAATCTCATCCTCTTTGTGTATTCTGAGGTGATGGAGGCTCCATGTACGTCTCTTTAAGAAGAAGCGTTGGTGTAGACAATGCCTATACTATTGGTTAATGTGATGCTGGGTGTATTATCCTGGTAATTTGATAAACTCTGAAATCTCAGGGGTTTAACACAATAAAAGTTTCCCCACTTGTAAAGTATGGTGACTGTTTCTGATCTGCAGGTGGCTTTGCTCCATCAGTAATATTGGGGCTGAGACTCTTTCCTCCCTGTGATTCTACCATCTTTAACATGTGGCGTGAAGTCTCTGCTTGGGGAAAGAGCATAGGCAGTTGTACACGGGAGGTTTTGAAGGACAGGTTGGGAAGTGGACCATGTCCTCTCTACTTACAACCTACTGGCCCCAAATCTGTAATATGATCACCCCTATCTTGCTGTGTGCCAAGAAAGTAGAGAAAATGGATTTGGGAACAAGTAATCTTTGCCCTGTCTAGTCTTTGAGAACCCACTGGGTTTTGTATAAGTAACAGAGAGGAAATATGAACAGGAATAATGAAATAAACAGCTGAAGAGTTTTCCAGATAATTCTGTCACCCAAAGCAGTTCTCCATCATTTTAGATACAAAATCATATTACTCCTAACATCATTTCTGCACTCTGCCCTTCACCCCAAGGCACACTTTACACACACAGTACACTCCACATTGGTTATATGGGTCAGAGGAATCGCTTACCCTCCCCCCAATTCTTGCTGTATTATTTACAACTCTTAACTGGTCCAAATGTGTGAGTGCTAAGAAACCATTTCCACATTTAAATTAAGTGAGTAAAAAATCTTTTGGGGGGTGTGGGGGACAAATAAAATCTTAATAAAAGCTGAGCCAAAACAGTGGTGCTCTCTGTGGTTGGGGACAAGTCGCTCCATCGTGTCTGGCGTGATTCCGTCACCTATAAAGTGGAGAGGGATGGAAACAAGAAGAGCAGACTGTAGAAATCATGCCAG
The DNA here is from genome assembly GCF_037043125.1 of Eumetopias jubatus. Lineage (NCBI taxonomy): Eukaryota > Metazoa > Chordata > Mammalia > Carnivora > Otariidae > Eumetopias > Eumetopias jubatus. The sequence goes on from NW_028274813.1 coordinate 127,542,872, forward strand.
CCCTCGGATTCAGTAAAAAGGGGAGTGCTGAGAATACGTTTAAAACAATTCTCGTACTCTAGCGAGCTCCCTTCCCGGCAGCAACGACAACGTCAGCGTCCTATTTGCAGACTGCTTTTCCCCCAAGGGCAGCTTGCCCTCACACGTGACCAGGGAGCCTCCCATGGGCTCAGCTTAGGTCATGTGCCCACCTCAGTCAATCACTACACCCCAGAGGATGCCGGGTCCTGATTGGTTCGGTTTCTGGGGAATACGTCCACAAATCCAGCACGGGGCGGGGCGGCCGGGGTGGGGGCGGGGAGGCGGGGCAGGGTCAGTCCCACGCAGACCACGTGTCTGCTGTACAGTGGAGCCCGTAGGGTGCGGGGTGTTACGACAGGAGCCACCACAATAGTCAGTACGTGCTGCATCACTTTTTCCACTTTGCTTTACACACATAAGCACACACCTACTTCCGGGGGTATGGTTGCTAAGGAAGCAATACAAAGATTCAGATGGGAACGTGTTGACCAAGACTGAATGGGATGCCCATGGCAGGGGGGCCGCGCCACTGCTGGCTGACATCAGGGCTTGTGATTCAATATTTTACCCCACACAGACAGGATGTTTTTCGTTTGCTTGCTTGTATGAAATCTGTGACTTTAATGTCCATTTTTAAGATCCAAGACTCTTGGGTGATTAGGCTTCATTGAAACAAGGATTAGCTGGGCGGGGAGGCGGGGGGGGGGCCACCCAAGAAACATGGGGTAGACTAGAATCACAGTATAACAGGAGTGATTATTTACTTTAAGCCTCATTTTACCAGGACCAGATGTTTTGTCCAGAGTGAACCAGACATTTGATGCTGTTTCTCAAAGTGCCCAAGACACTAATCTTCTAACACCCCTCCACTCAGCAGGGACAAATGCCAGGGTAACTACAGAAAGGGGACTGATGTTTGTGTACTGCTTGTGAAACCCATTTAATTGCTTTTTCAGGAATGAAGTGATGGGAGGTCTTGGCACCAGGAATTCGGGTAACTGAGTCATTGAGAAAGAAAATTACAAATCTCAGAATGTTTTCCTGGGAACTCACGGTCACAGCCCAGAAAAAATTGGATATATTATGGAAGATTAATTCCCATTGTAGTCAGCACCACCAGCTGTTTGTGAAAGCCTGGTGGTGAAAAGTAGGGCAAGCTAAAAGATCAGTGAACAGAACCATCCCTGTCTCCAAATTAATAGTTGTTCCATATATTTGGAAGCAGTTCACTATTTAATTTTATTTAAGATCCCAAAGATCTGCCTAATGAATGTGATAAATGGAGATTACCAAAATCACCATAAAAACTACAGAGGCATGAGGGAATAACGTATTTGGGATAATTTACACATATTATCATAAAGAAAAAAATTTGTTTTGGGCAGAATACTTTATAAATGTACCCACTTCTGCTCTCCTTTCCTCATTATCCACCTGAGTTTGACTGCTATGTAGTTTTGATCAACTTGACTTCTAATTATTCCAGAGTAGCTTTTGGACATGAGCTGTAAAATGTGTCAATATTACTATGCTTTTATCTTCCTCTTTCTAGAGTTGTTGTCAGGAGAAAGGAAAGGTTTTTTTAATTAAAATGAAAACCTACAAACCCCAGAGAGAGTATGCTGTGCATAGAGATTTGATTCTCGTTGAGAAAGTTGGATGATGTGTGTATTGTGTGGCCAAATGTGTCACAGCGGCTTCAGTCCCATGTTTCCCCACCTGGCGTTCCCTCTGGCATGTCCTTTAGTTGCACAGACTAGGAAATATCAGCAGAAAGAGCAGTGCAGGTAGAGTGAGTAGAAGCGCAATGGGTTAAGAGTCAAGGGCAAGTAGAAGGAGTCAAAACACAAGGGGAGTAATAGAGTGTTCAAGATGTTCACTGCCCACCACTGCAGCTGGTGACATGGTATATGTTTACATATAGACTTACCTCATTTTATGGCACTTCACTTTATTGTGCTTCGCAGTTGGTAAATGGAATGGAGATTTTATGTTCCAATAATGATTATCCTCTGAACTTTAGAAATCAATATATTCATTTATACAGTTTGTCTTTTTTTAAAAAAAATGCTGTTGGAATTGTCTTCAGAGTTACTTGGAGTGGCATGAGAAAACCAAGCTATTTTATAACCTTGGATTATCTGATTATTTATTTTTAAAAGATTTTATTTTTGTTTATTTGTTTAACTTATTTAGAGCGAGCACGGGCAGGGGGAGGGGCAAAGGAGACGGAGAGAGAATCTCAAGCAGACTGCCCACTGAGTGCAGAGCCTGATGTGGGGCTCAATCTCACGACCCTGAGATCATGACCTGAGCCAAAATCAAGAGTCGGATGTTTATCATACTGAGCCACCCAGGCACCCCATAACCTTGGATTTTTTTTCCTTTTTATTGTTATGTTAATCACCATACATTACATCATTAGTTTTTAATGTAGTGTTCCATGATTCATTGTTTGTGCATAACACCCAGTGCTCCACGCAGAACGTGCCCTCTTTAATACCCATCACCAGGCTAACCCATCCCCCCACCCCCTCCCCTCTAGAACCCTCAGTTTGTTTTTCAGAGTCCATTGTCTCTCATGGTTCGTCTCCCCCTCTGACTTACTCCCCTTCATTCTTCCCCTCCTGCTATCTTCTTTTTTCTTAACATATGTTACATTATTTCTTTCAGAAGTATAGATCTGTGGTTCAACAGTCTTGCACAATTCACAGCGCTCACCATAGCACATGCCCTCCCCAATGTCTATCATCCAGGTACCCCATCCCTCCCACCCCCCACCACTCCAGCAACCCTCAGTTTCTTTCCTGAGATTAAGAATTCTTCATATCCGTGAGGTCATATGATACATGTCTTTCTCTGATTGACTTATTTTGCTCAGCATAACACCCTCCAGTTCCATCCACATCGTTGCAAATGGCAAGATCTCATTCCTTTTGATGGCTGCATAATATTCCATTGTGTATATATACCACTTCTTCTTTATCCATTCATCTGTCAACGGACATCTTGGCTCTTTCCACAGTTTGGCTATTGTGAACATTGCTGCTATAAACATCGGGGTGCACGTACCCCTTCGGATCCCTACATTTGTATCTTTGGGGTAAATATTTAGTAGTGCAATTGCTTGATCTTATGGTAGCTCTATTTTCAACTGTTTGAGGAACCTCCATACTGTTTTCCAGAGTGGTTGCACCAGCTTGCATTCCCACCAAGAGTGTAAGAGGGTACCCTTTCTCTGCATCCCTTCCAACATCTGTCGTTTCCTGACTTGTTAATTTTCGCCATTCTGACTGGTGTGAGGTGCTATCTCATTGAGGTTTTGATTTGGATTTCCCTGATGCCGAGCGATGCTGAGCACTTTTTCATGTGTCTGTTGGCCATTTGGATGTCTTCTTTGGAAAAATGTCTGTTCATGTCTTCTGCCCATTTCTTGATTGGATCATTTGTTCTTTGGGTGTTGACTTTGAGAAATTCTTTATAGATTTTGGATACTAGCCCTTTATCTGATATGTCATTTGCAAATATTTTCTCCCATTCTGTCGGTTGTCTTTTGGTTTTGTGGACTGTTTCTTTTGCTGTGCAAAAGCTTTTGATCTTGATGAAATCCCAAGAATTCATTTATGCCCTTGCTTCCCTTGCCTTTGGCGATGTTTCTAGGAAGAAGTTTTTGTGGCTGAGGTCGAAGAGGTTGCTGCCTGTGTTCTCCTTTAGGATTTTGATGGACTCCTGTCTCACGTTTAGGTGTTTCAACCATTTGGAGTCTATTTTTGTGTGTGGTGTAAGGAAATGATCCAGTTTCATTCTTCTGCATGTGGCTGTCCAATTTTCCCAACACCATTTGTTGAAGAGACTGTCTTTTTTCCATTGGACATTCTTTCCTGCTTTGTCAAAGATGAGTTGACCATAGAGTTGAGGGTCCATTTCTGCGCTCTCTATTCTGTTCCACTGATCTATGTGTCTGTTTTTGTGTCAGTACCATACTGTCTTGATGATGGCAGCTTTGTAATAGAGCTGGAAGTCCGGAATTGTGATGCCGCCAGCTTTGCTTTTCTCTTTCAACATTCCTCTGGCTATTCGGGGTCTCCTCTGGTTCCATACAAATTTTAGGATTATTTGTTCCATTTCTTTGAAAAAAGTGGATGGTATTTTGATGGGGATTGCACTGAATGTGTAGATTGCTCTAGGTAGCACTGACATCTTCACAATGTTTGTTCTTCCAATGCATGAGCATGGAACGTTTTTCCATTTCTTTGTGTCTTCTTCAATTTCTTTCATGAGTATTTTATAGTTTTCTGAGTACAGATCCTTTGCCTCTTTGGTTAAATTTATTCCTAGGTATCTTATGGTTTTGGGGGCAATTGTAAATGGGATCGACTCCTTGATTTGTCTCTCTTCTGTCTTGTTGTTGGTGTACAGGAATGCCACTGATTTCTGTGCATTGATTTTATATCCTGCCACTTGACTGAATTCCTGTATGAGTTCTAGCAGTTTGGGGGTGGAGTCTTTTTGGTTTTCCACATACAGTATCATATCATCTGCAAAGAGGGAGAGTTTGACTTCCTCTTTGCCGATTTGGATGCCTTTGATTTCTTTTTGTTGTCTGATGGCTGTGGCTAGGACTTCTAATACTATGTTGAATAGCAGTGGTGAGAGTGGACATCCCTGCCACGTTCCTGACCTTAGGAGAAAAGCTCTCAGCCTTTCCCCATTGAGAATGATATTCGCTGTAGGTTTTTCATAGATGGCTTTTATGATATTGAGGTATGTACCCTCTATCCCTATACTCTGAAGAGTTTTGATCAAGAAAGGATGCTGTACTTTGTCAAATGCTTTTTCTGCATCTATTGAGAGGATCATATGATTCTTGTTCTTTCTTTTGTTAATATATTGTATCACGTTGATTGATTTGTGGATGTTGAACCAACCTTGCAGCCCAGGGATAAATCCCACTTGGTCATGGTGAATAATCCTTTTAATGCATTGTTGGATCCTATTGGCTAGTATTTTGGTGAGAATTTTTGCATCCATGTTCATCAAGGATATTGGTCTGTAATTCTCCTTTTTGATGAGGTCTTTGGTTAAGGGATCAAGGTAATGGTGGCCTCCTAAAATGAGTTTGGAAGTTTTCCTTGCATTTCTATTTTTTGGAACAGTTTCAGGAGAATAGGTATTAATTCTTCTTGAAATGTCTGATAGAATTCCCCTGGGAAGCCATCTGGCCCTGGGCTTTTGTTTGTTGGGAGATTTTTGATGACTGCTTCAATTTCCTTAGTGGTTATAGGTCTGTTCAGGTTTTCTATTTCTTCCTGGTTCAATTTTGGTAGTTGATACATCTCTAGGAATGCACCCATTTTTTCCAGGTTATCTAATTTGCTGGCATAGAGTTGCTCATAATATGTTCTTATAATTGTTTGTATTTCTTTGGTGTTGCTTGTGATCTCTCCTCTTTCATTCATGATTTTATTTGTTTGTGTCATTTCTCTTTTCTTTTTGATAAGTCTGGCCAGGGGTTTATCAATCTTGTTAATTCTTTCAAAGAACCAGCTCCTAGTTTCATTGATCTGTTCTACTGTTCTTTTGGTTTCTAGTTCATTGATTTCTGCTCTGATCTTTATTATTTCTCTTCTGCTGCTGGGTTTAGGCTTTATTTGCTGTTTTTTCTCTAGCTCCTTTAGGTGTAGGGTTGGGTTGTGTATTTGAGACCTTTCTTGTTTCTTGAGAAAGGCTTGTATTGCTATGTACTTTCCTCTTAGGACTGCCTTTGCTGTATCCCAAAGATTTTGAACAGTTGTGTTTTCATTTTCATTGGTTTCCATGAATTTTTTAAATTCTTCTTTAATTTCCTGGTTTACCCATTCATTCTTTAGTAGGATGCTCTTTAGCCTCCATGTATTTTAGTTCTTTCTGACTTTCCTCTTGTGATTGAGTTCTAGTTTCAAAGCATTGTGGTCTGAAAATATGCGGGAGTAATCCCAATCTTTTGGTACTGCTTGAGACCTGATTTGTGATCTAGGATGTGATCAATTCTGGATAATGTTCCATGGGCACTAGAGAAGAATGTTTATTCCTTGGCTTTGGGATGGAATGTTCTGAATATGTCTGTGAAGTCCATTTGGTCCAGTGTTTCATTTAAAGTCTTTATTTCCTTGTTCATTTTTTGCTTAGATGATCTGTCCATTTCAGTGAGGGGGGTGTTAAAGTCCCCCACTATTATTGTATTGTTGTCAATGTGTTTCTTTGCTTTTGTTATTAATTGCCTTATATAATTGGCTGCTCCCATGTTAGGGGCATAGATATGTACAATTGTTAGATCTTCTTGTTGGATAGACCCTTTAAGTAGGATATAGTGTCCTTCCTCATCTCTTATTACAGTCTTTGTTTTAAAATCTAATTTGTCTGATAGAAGGATTGCCACCCCAGCTTTCTTTTGGTGTCCTTTAGCATGGTAAATGGTTTTCCACCCCCTCACTTTCAATCTGGGGGTGTCTTTGGGTCTAAAATGAGTCTCTTGCAGACAGCATATGGATGGGTCTTGTTTTTAATCCAATCTGATAGCCTGTGTCTTTTGATTGGATCATTGAGCCCATTTACATTCAGGGTAACTATTGAAAGATATGAATTTAGTGCCACTGTATTGCCTGTAAGATGACTGTGACTGTATATTGTCTGTGTTTCTTTCTGATCTATGCTGCTTTTAGGCTCTCTCTTTGCTTAGAGGACCCCTTTCAAGATTTCTTGTAGGGCTGGTTTCGTGTTTGCAAATTCCTTTAGTTTTTGTTTGTCCTGGAAGCTTTTTATCTCTCCTTCAATTTTCAATGAGAGCCTACCTGGATATAGTATTCTTGGCTGCATATTTTTCTCGTTTAGTGCTCTGAAGATATCATGCCAGTCCTTTCTGGCCCACCAGGTCTGTGGATATGTCTGTTGCCAATCAAATGTTTCTACTATTGTAGGTTACATATCTCTTCTCCTGAGCTGCTTTCAGGATTTTCTCTTTGTCTCCGAGACTCGTAAGTTTTACTATTACCTGTCGGGGTGTTGACCTATTTTTATTGATTTTGGGAGGGGTTCTCTGTGCTTCCTGGATTTTGATGTCTGTTTCCTTCCCCACATTAGGGAAGTTCTCTGCTATTCTTTGCTCCAATATACCTTCTGCCCCTCTCTCTCTTTCTTCTTCTTCTGGGATCCCAATTATTCTAATGTTGTTTTGTTTTATCATATCGTTTATCTCTCGAATTCTGCCCTCGTGATCCTGTAGTTGTTTCTCTCTCTTTTTCTCAGCCTCTTTATTTTCCATCATTTGGTCTTGTATATTGCTGATTCTCTCTTCTGCCTCATTTATCCTAGCAGTTAGTGCCCCCATTTTTTATTTCACCTCATTAATAGCCTTTTTGATTTCGACTTGGTTAGCTTTTAGTTCTTTTATTTCTCCAGAAAGGGTGTCTCTAATAACTTCCATGCTTCTTTCAAGCCCAGCTAGTATCTTTAAAGTCATGATTCTGAACTCTAGGTCTGACATCATACTAATGTCCGTATTGAGTAGGTCCCTGGCAGTTGGTACTATCTCTTGTTCTTTTTCTGAGGTGATTTTTTTTGTCTTGTCATTTTGTCCAGAGGAGAATAGATGAATGAGAGAACAGAATGCTAACAGGTTAACAACGTCCCCAGCAAATATACTCTATACACATCAGAAAAGACCTGAAACCAGGGGAAAAGAAAAGGAAAGAAAGAAAAAAGGAAGAGGAAAAAAGAAAAAGAAAAAGAAAAAGATAAAAACAAACAAGAACAGAACAAAACAAAAAAAAACAGAATATGATCAAATATGATCAGACTAGTGTATAGATCAGTGCCACACACTAGATTTTGGGCGTATTTTGGTCTGTTAGAAGAAAGTGCCTCCTAATATTTTAAGGGAAGAAAGACTTATATATGTACAAAATAAGGGTTGATACAATGAAGGAATGGAAGATGACTGTAAAGATGAAAATTATAAAAGATTTTATAAAAGGAATTGATAAGATAAGAAGTTGTTTGAAAAAAGAAAGAAGATTAAAAAACAAAAAAGAAAAAAAAGAACAGGGAGAGAATGTGATCAGGCAGGAGACTAGAACAAAGCCATACACTAGTGATTTAGCTATATTTTGATCTGTTAGAAGAAACTGTTTCTTAAAATTTTAAAGAGAGAACCACTTATATATATATATGCCAAAAATAAGGGTAACTACTATGAAGGGATAAAATATGACTCCAAAAAATGAAAAATAAAAAAAAAATTTTTAAAAAGGGATTGGTAAGATGTTGGCTGAAAAAGGGAAAAAGAAAAATTCAAAAAAAGAAAAAAAACAGTTAAAAAAATCAACTTTGAAAAACTAATGAATCATGGTAAAAAAGCCATGAATTCTATGTGCAGTATTCCCCTAGCGCTGGAGTTCTCCCGTTCTCCTTGATCGGTAAACTTGGTCTTGGCTTGCTGGCTGTTCGTGCAGATCTTCTGGGGGAGGGGCCTGTTGCTGTGGTTCCCAAATGTCTTTGCCGGAGGCAGAATTGCCCCACCCTTGCCGGCCCGGGCTAAGCAATCTGCTCGGGTTTGCTCTCTGGTGCTTTTGTTCCCTCCAAGCTCTCGGTACAGCTTTGGAGGACCAGAGTGAAAATGGTGGCCTCCCAATCTCCGCCCAGAGGAGTGGAGAACTCGGGGCCCCGCTCCTCAGTGCGCCCCCAGAGAAAAGCAGTCACTCCCATCTCCCCGGTCTCCGGCCGCACTCCGTGCTCACCCAGCTTGTGACCGAGCGTTGCTATCTCTGGCACCGACCCCGTGTGGAGTCTCCAAACCCAGCAGATCCACGCGATGCGCTCCTGCACCGCTCCTCCTGGGGAAGGAAGGGGAGTCTCCCTGGCTCTGCCGCTTGTTGGGTCCCTGCTGGAGGAGCAGTGGCCCGACTGTCACCCATCACAGTTTATGGCAACCCCGAGCTGAGAGCCCATGCCTCGGCTCCGTCTCTGCAGCCGGCTTCCCCGCTCCGATACCTGGGAGCTCTGCGGCACTCAGGCACCCCCGGTCTTTCTGTGACCCTGAGGGTCCTGAGACCACACTGTCCTGCGAGGGTTCCACACCCCGCTTAGCCACTGGAGCGACATCCCTCAGCGGAGCCGACTTCTAAAAGGTCCGATTTTGTGCTCCGCGGTTCTATCTCTTGCCAGAAGCGGCCGACGGAAGCCCCCTCCCCCTCCGTCTATCCTCCCGAATATCGCCTCGGATTCACTTCTCCACACGTCCTACCTTCCAGAAAGTGGTCGCTTCTCTGTTCAGAGAGTTGTTGCTATTCTTCTCTTCGATCTCCTGTTGAGTTCGTAGGTGTTCAGAATGGTTTGATCCCTATTCAGCTGAATTCCTGAGACCAAACGAAACCCAGGTCTCCTACTCCTCCTCCATCTTGCTCCATAACCTTGAATTTTTTTAAAAAGCAATTATTTTGCTGATTTTTGCTTATATTCATCTATTTTAGTCAACAACTTTGGCAATAAATGTCGTGTAGCTATTTCTCAGCAAATCAAATCTACCCTCAAAGCCGATGAATTGGTTGTCAGGAGCTTTTGCACTTAGTCAATCTGTGGTGGTATTGGCATTCTGTGAAAACCCACCAACACCGCAATGATGTGGGAAAGCCAGGATTTGTACTCTGATCTACATGACTATGAAAATCTAGGCTCTTTCCACTGTGCTACCCATTCCTTAAAAGAGAGACTTTTGAGACCCATGAGGATGTTTGAAATAATGTTTTGTAGATCCAGAAGCAATTTCTTAGAAATGCTTTCAAGAGGCACCTAGGTGGCTTAGTTGGTTAAGCGTCTGCCTTCAGCTCAGGTCATGATCCCAGGGTCCTGGGATCGAGTCCCGCATTGGGCTCCCTGCTCAGTGGGAAGCCTGCTTCTCTCTCTCCCTGTACCCTTCCACCCCCTCCCCACTTGTGCTCGCTTTCTCTCTCGCACTCTCTGTCTCTCTCAAATAAATAAAATCTTAAAAAAAATGAAATGCTTTCAATAACGAATGCTGAGTAGGAGCTAGTCATCTCTCCATTTCAGTAATGATAGAATTCATTTGAATTTAGAAGCCCTGTCTCTTTAAAATAAAAAAAAAATAATATAGGCATACCTTGGAGATATGATGGGTTTGGTTTCAGACTACTGCAATAAAGCAACTATCAAATGAATTATTCGGTTTCCCAGTGCATCTAATAGTTATGTTTACACCAAACTGTAGTCTAGTAAGTGTGCAATAGCATTATGTCTAAAAAAGGTGTACATACCTTAATTAAAAAATATTGCTAAAAAATGCTAACCATCATCTGAGCTTTTGGCCAGTGGGAATCACTGATCACAGATCACCATAACAAATGTAATAATGCAAAATTTGAAATACTTTGAGAATTACCAAAATGTGACAAAGAGACACAAAGTGAGCGAATGCTGATGGAAAAATGATGCCAATGGACTTACTTGACCCAGGGTTGCCACAAACCTTCAATTTGTAAAAACTGCACCATCTGCAAAGCACAATAAATTGAGGTATGCCTGTATTATGACTGATAGTGCTTTTCAGAGTGTGGTCCTGAAACCTTGGCATTAGAATCACCTGGAGCTGGTATTGCACTTTGGCCTGGGAAGCGGGAACCCCAAGGTCCTAAGGTCCTGATCTGGTATTCTTTCCTAGAAGACAAGGGGTCCCTGAGGTGTGTGATCACTCTCCCTTCCATCCAGATCATGCTCTGGGTACTCAGAACCCAGGAATTCCCACGAAACTCAAGGAATCGTGACAAAGATGCCCATTCTCATTGTGGTAGAGTATTCACATATATCAGCACGAGGCCCCTCACTCTGTGAAAGGGGCCAGGAGAAGAAATGAAAGGAGTCTCGCAAGGGTAGGTCATGGCCTGGCCTTCCAGGTCCTTATTTTTCAAGGCAAGGGGATAGAACATCTGTATTAATAGTTGGTTCACTTCAGTTTTAATGACTATAGAGAAATATAGGATGCAGCCCAAGGCCCGGTAAATGTCAGGCCTGGCCAACTCGGGTGTTCTGGAGATGCATGTTGCCCGTGCCTGTTCCAGACTTCTGCCTCAGAAGGTTTGGGGACAGTTGGGGGTTTGCATTTTAACCTGCTTCCCAGGCGATGGTCTTGTGCCCTCATTTGAGAGCGAGTGATTTAAGGTCACTCTACGATCATGTCAGAAATCCTCTGACTGCTTCTTCACAGGCTGGGGCTTCAGCATGGGCACCAACTACCACTTCCATAGCTGGAGAGTGTTTGTCATCATCTGCGCGCTGCCCTGCACTGTGTCCATGGTGGCTCTGAGGTTCATGCCAGAGAGCCCGAGGTTCCTGCTGGAGGTGAGTCAGCCCTGCCCCCGCCCCCACCCAATTTGAGAACGATAGCCCTTTGGCCCCCCTCCTCTCCTGCTTGCATTTGCACACCACCCCCACGTCAGCCCGCCTGGCCCATCATCATGTCTGGCTTTATCGCTGTCTGATGGCTGCACGCCCTGGATTCAGGGACTGTCAGAGGCTGCTTCCAGCTCCCATTCTCTCCAGAGGCTCTTCAAAACTGTGGGATGATTTTTCAAGTTGCTACAGTGAGATCTGTGGGAAAACTCATGTCTCCCGCAAGCCCATCAGGACCCCTCCCCACAGGAAAGCTGCTCCTGGTGTCTTGAGAAAAGAGTCCTTCCAACTTGGGGGTGCCTCTTGTGCTTGCAGGGGTCAGACTGGGTGGGACTGGCAGAGGAGTGATAGGAACTTGAAGCCTCTTACATGCCCAATTTTGAGTCCATTTCTGTGTCTCCTTCTAGATCTTCCTACAGAGTGATCGTCCTTGTCAAATTCCCTTGTGTCCCATTATCAGGGGCAGACACCGCAGGGAGTTTTTTTTTTTTTTTAACCAGGGATCTCTCAAAATTTACCCTTTGTGGTGCATTAGTTTTCTAGGGCTGCTGTGATAAAGGGTTTTGTCACAAACTGAGTGGCTTCAAGTAACAGAAACGGTGTCACAGTTCTGGCGGCTGGATGTCCAAAATCAGGGTGTCAGTAGGGCCACGTTCCCTCTGAAGTCTGTAGGGGAGTCCTCCTTTGCCTCTTGCAGCTTCCGGTGCTTTGTTGGCCATCACTTGGCTTGCGGCTGCACCACGCTTCCTGCCTGTGTCATCTCACGCGCTCCCCTCCTGTGTCTCCGTATTCACGTGCTGCCTTCTTATAAGGATACCAGTTGAACTAGATGAGGGGCCCATCCTACTCCAGTAGGACCTCATCTTAATGACATCTACAGCAATCCTATTTCTAAATAGGGTCCTATTCCAGGGTACCCAGGGCTGCAGGGACACAATTCAATCTGTAACATGTTGCTTCGTTGCTTGCTCTGGTCAGGGAGGAACGTGGCTCCCCCTCCAGCAGTCCCTCAACCTTACAACTAGGCTTGTTGTACTGTGTAATGGGAATAGTGTGTAATGTTTACACGTTACACCCCGGAGGCATTACCTTAGCATCCTTCCAAGATGGGCTGGGGACAAAGACTTGTCCCAATCCTTCCCAAGACGAGTGGCAGTGCATCCATTGTCTAACCACTTCACACTAAGGGTTGGATGCCCCCGTAGGGTTTCCACCCCTCGTCAGGAAAGGATTTCTTACACCTCTTTCCTTGCTTTCACCAGATGGGCAAACACGACGAAGCCTGGATGATTCTCAAGCAAGTCCACGACACCAACATGAGGGCGAAGGGGGCCCCGGAGAAGGTGTTCACAGTGAGTGTGCGGCACCTATACCAACAAGAGGGGACCTCCCCTCTTTACTGTTTTGGCTTGCTGAAAATTTTATTATATCATGATATTTATTAATTTGATAAAGGAAATGTATCAGAGGGAGAATAAAAGCCTGACATTCCTATTATTGTGTCATAATTATTTGTTCATTTTGATGGATATCCTTGTTACTGCTAATTGTTAAAAAAATGCTGAAGGAAAAAACTAGCTGTGTTCATATGGGCATAAGCATATGTGCATATATTTACATCTACATTTTTTTTTAAGAGAGAGAGAGTGTGAGTGAGCAGGGTGGGAGGGGCAGAGGGAGAGTGAGAGAGAGAGAATCTTAAGCAGGCTCCATGCTCAGCACATGGGCTCCATTCCACAACCCTGAGATCACGACCTGAGCTGAAATCAAGAGTCGGATGCTTAACCAACTGAGCCAGCCAGGCACCCCTCCATCTATATATTTTTAAAGAGTACCCATAAGCATTCCGTATGTTGCCTTTTGGCATTCATAATTATCCTTTTAACCAACATTAATGTTGGGAACGTTAACACAGTCTTCCTAAACATGCCCCAAATGCTAGAAAGTTTTTTTACCCCATTTTATTACCTTGTTCCTGTAAATATTGTCACAGTGAACCTTCTCACACACATAGTTCCTTCCCATTCATGTTCTCGGTTTGTTTTCCAAGATAGACTCCTAGAAATAAAATGACTGGCTGAAAAAGCACTAGTATTTTTATAGCTCTTGAGTTATATTGCCAGATTACATTTCAATAGGGTTGTGCCAATCTACAGTGCCACAGGCAACAGGATAGCCATTTCTCTCCTCCACCCTTATCAGCATTGGCGCTTAGCCTGAATTTTGTTTTTTGCTTGAAAAACTAGTGAGTGGTGATTTCCATGAACATGTCCTGTTAGTTACCAGGGTCTGTGTTCCCCCAACCATGCTCTGCGGCCAAGGAGGGATGCCTGCCCTGGGTCCCTGTTTTGCATAACTTCCCTTCAGGCTGACTTCAAATCCATTTCCACAAGGAAGCCCTCCTGGGTTAACCCCTTCCTTATCTGATTCACTGCTTTTGCAGCTTTGGCCTCTGCCATTGATTCTGGACAACACAGTTGTCCTTGTTAACTGTTGCTTAGAAGCCCTGATTCTCAGGCTGGGCCATGTGGCAGGATCATGTGGCTAAGAATCCATAACCTGGAGCCTGACAGTCTGGGTCCAAATCCCAGTTCTGATACTTTCTAGCTGTGTGGTCTTAGGCAGGGTACTCCCTCTGCCTCAGTTTCTCTACTGGGAATAGAAGCATAATAATATCTCTATTAGTAAGGATTAAATAAAGTACCTAAACCAGTACCTGCCTTGGAGTAGGGGCTACATAGATGTTAACTATTATTCAAAAATGTTATGACATAGGGGCGACTGGGTGGCTCAGTCAGTTAAGTGTCTGCCTTTGGCTCGGGTAGTGACCTGAGGGTCCTGGGATCCAGTCTAGCATCAGGCTCTCTGCTCAGCGGGGAACATGCTTCTCCCTCTCCCTCTGCTGCTCCCCCTGCTTGTGCCCTTCCTCTGTGTGTGTGTGTGTGTGTGTGTGTGTGTGTCAAATAAATAAATAAAATCTTTAAAAAAGATCTTATTTATTTATTTGACAGAGAGAGAGAGAGACAGCGAGAAAGGGAACACAGCAGGGGGAGTGGGAGAGGGAGAAACAGGCTTCCCGCTGAGCAGGGAGCCCGATGCGGGGCTCGATCCCAGGACCCTGGGACCATGACCTGAGCCGAAGGCAGACACTTAACGACTGAGCCACCCAGGCGTCCCAAGAAATAAAATCTTTAAAAAAAATGATATGACACATTTTTTCTTAAATTAACTCCAGCAATGAGTTTTATTGCTGTTCAGTCACCTATTTCCCTCAATTCCAATGCTCCTAAAAATATCTAAAATACAGGACTGGTGCTTTTATCACAAACATTTATTAAGAAGCACAACTAACAGTAATACTCCAGATGAAAGATGTTAAGGGTATAGATGGTTCTGCCAAGTCCCCTATCCCCATCACTGTCTGTGGCGGATTATAACGCTGCAGCTGGACTGCAGGTGTGGACACCAGATGTTAGTGGAGAGCCCCCGCTCCAGGACCTAGGTGTGCTTGGCTTGGTCCTGCCCCCACCCCCACCCGTTCCACAGACTGCTCTCCAAGCTCCTGCTTATTCCTGAGAGACATCTTCATGGGCTGTCTCTGACTCAAGCCTCTGAATCCACATCAGCTGGATTGGATTGTGGGCCACATCAACCCGGTGTGAAACACACACGAAGATGCATGAACACACACACGTCCACAGACACACATCATACATGCAGACACACAGACACACCTCACTCATACCAAGCATTTGCGAGTTTAATAACCTTCGTGACAATTTGAGGAACTTCCTCCCTGCCCCATCTCCCACTCTTTCCCCCTCCTTTTTCGCCTTCCCTCTCTTTCCCCTATTCCCCCTCTGGAATATGGCGAATTCTCCTTGGCTCGTGCACGGCTCACGCACTGGTCCTCTCTGACATTCCCTGACCTGTCAAGCAGTCTGTTAGCATATTTATTCCAAGCAAACCCACAGCTCTCCTGAGAGGAGTCCTGAGGGATGATTGCTCTCCACCTCATTTGTATACCTGTCCCTAACAGCCCCAGGAGACTGGAAATGCTTCCCGACCTTTGTCTTACCTGGGTGGCCCCTGCAGCCTCTCCCACCCAGTGGCTTCCCTGACTGTTGCTTCCAGAAGGACCACTTCTAAATCAACCGCATGGGCTTGCCAGACCAGGAGTCCTCTTTAGAGACGTGATCCCGCATTCTCTCTTCACAATGGGTTTATCCTTAAGCAGACTAATTTTGAAGAATGAGGTCTTAGCTTGGAAATCAATAAAGCCTCCAGTTTCCAAAGGCACAATCTCAGTCTTTCACTTGAGCATCAGAACCCCTCCCCCCCGGGATGGCCGTGCAACCCAAGGAAGTCAGAGATCCCGGAGCAGAGCAGGAATAGGAACCGTGGGTGGGCTCCCCTCAGTAAATAATGCACCCTTGATTGTACTCAGAGAGCCACGGATGCTAGGGTCCTCACCTTCACCTTTGAGCCGCTGGGGTTCAGGACACCTACCCTAAAATATGGCACCTTGGCATATTGAATATCTTTAGCTGAAGGAGTTTGAGAAAGTGGCAGAAGCAGGAAGATCACTCTGACCTCTCCCCACTCGCCCATCTTCTGGAACAGGTCATAGATCCCCGGTGTGAAGTGACTGTCCCTGTACCAGGAGGAAAGAAGACATTCTTATCATCAGAGATGGGGGGAGGGGTCAAGAAGCCTGCATCGACAAACCTTGTTAAATCAACTCTTTCTTCCTAGTTACTGCTTCACCAATGACTACCCTTAGCCCCACACCCCTTTGTCTTGTCAATTCTTCACAAATCCATTGTTTCATGGCCTCAAAGGTGTAAAAGCTTTCTGCTCCGGTCACTTCTTCAGGCCTTCATTCTCTTTGGAAGCCTCCCTTGTCTGTGTTAAAATTTGATAGAATGTGTAGGCTTTTCTCCTGTTAATCTGTGTTTGTCAGTTTAATTTTCAGACCCAGCCTGGGACACTAAGAGGGGCGAGAAAAAAAATCTCTTCCTCCTCTACAAAGCCCCAGGTTTCAGCCATCCCATTGGCTGGCTGCCTCACAGCTTCTGATCTGCCACCTGGCAGGTGTCCCCAGTAAAATGTTCTGCAGGGCTAGGGTGAACACAGGCCATATTCTGATTTAGACCCAATTAAAGACAAGTATCCTAGTTAATTGTAAATTAGAGTAATTTTGCTTGAGGTTGTCCACACACCCACTCCCAAATCCCTAGGGAATAGAATGTTATTTTCCCTAGGCGCACCAAAAAGAAAAACATTGCATTTGAGTGGATATCTTAATGCTTTGGAGTATGATTTTCGACATGCTTCCTGATTTGATGTCAACCTTGCCCTCTGGCCTCTTTTGGCTACAGCAAGGGCTCATGGCTCCCTGGGGGTATTGATACCATGGAGCTCCAGCCAAGAGTTCTGTTGCAGGGCCTGTGCGTTCACTCCCCCATGTCCTTGTCAGAGCCCAGACGGAGAGATCTGCAAAGGAGGAACACCTGCAGATGGTAGGACACGCCAGGAGTTTAAGAACTACTATTTTTAGGGTTTAGAAAAGCAAAGCCATGCTGTCCTAGACCTCATGCTCAGAGTTAATGAGTCTGTTGTCCACACCCAAGGGCTGTTTTTTTTCCCTATGGATTACCAGCCTTATCTCCTTCTCTCTTCCCGTCTCCTCACATTCTCAGATGGCTGAAGAAAGCAATGGAGATGCTTGTAGGACTAAAACCTTTTCCCTTAGACAAAGCTCATTGGGGGGGCTGAATATTTTTGAGTGTTCTCCTCCATTTTCCTCTGAATAAGTCTGCAAGCATGGACCTTGCTAACTTGGCTAACCATCTCCTTAACATGATGGTTAGTTATAGAATTCAGTGGTTGCTTTAAACACTAGGTAACTTGACAATCACTCTCTTGGTGGGTCAGGATTGCACATTGGGGCTACCTGCTGACATTGGACAAATCAATATTTTCTGGGGCCCTTTAGGGAGAGAGCTGAGATATATAACCTTATCCCCACTCCCCATTTCTTTGATTTCCACTAGGAAAGCCAGAGACAGCAAGGAGGACATGATTTCTCATATTCTGCTGTGTTTTAAAAATATCTTAAGTAGTAGGGCACTTGGGTGGCTCAGTGTGTGAAGTGGCCAACTATTGATTTCAGCTCAGGTCACAATCTCAGGGTCTTGGGATTGAGTCCTGTGTTGGGCTCGATGCTCAGTGGGGAGTCTGCTTGAGGATTCTGTCTCTGCCCTCTCCTTCTGCCCCTCCCCCTGCTTGTGCATGCACACTCTCTCTCCCTCACTTTCTCTCTAAAATATATAAATCTTTAAAAAAAAATCTTAAGTAACAACCCTCTCCCGCAACACACACACACACCATTTCTTACATGGGTTCTAGACTTCTGTGATGTTAATTGTTAATACCTTTTAAGGTATTAAGGATAGACTTGTGAATTTTAAGGTGGAGTCAACTCTACTGTGGGCAAATCAGATGTACATGGGAATTCAGCATATTATGACTGACGAATATAAATTTCTCAAAAGCATAATCTAGTGAAAAGATGGATTCATCTTGTCTGCAGGGGGACCTATCTCCCTGAGAAAGATTTCCTAAGACAGGCCATGTACATCTCTGGTTAAGAATCACTGAACTAGAGGGTCATCCAATGCTCCTGTAGCCTTTGATACGTGACATAAATTCAGTTACATTAATTAAAGATTGAAAAGTCTGACACAGAGTGGGGTTATGATTCTCTAGACCATCTTTGTTTTGCAGGTTTCCCACATCAAAACTCCCAAGCAAATGGATGAATTCATTGAGATCCAAAGTTCAACAGGAACTTGGTACCAACGCTGGCTGGTCAGGTTCAAGACCACTTTCAAGCAGGTATGATTGGGAACATGTGGGAGATGAGAGGGGAGAATGTCTGGAATTCTGTAACTTTGGTGGATGAAGGATAAAGACCGAACAACCCAAGGCAGTGTGATGGGGAGGGAGTGTCCTGGATGGAATCTCTGGGACACATTTGTGCCTGCTTCTCACTCACCATGTGACTTGAGCCACAGACTCTCTAAACCTTAGTTTCTTTTCTTTGCTCTTACTTCCCAAGGAGAGATTTTGAACACAGGCAGAACATCTATCTACTCTTAGTAAATATCCTTCTCTCTATCACCTTCTCTTTACATAATCTGTAGGAAGAAAGGAATGAGTGAAGTAGATAGCCCTTTGAGGTGTGTTGGTGGTTTCTGAGGAAGTCTCCATGAAGGGCAAGGCCATTTCTCCGGAGAAGTGACTCCTGTAGGCAACTCAGCTGTCAAGCACTGAGGCAGCCAATGAATGGTTGAATGGTTGTTAAATGTTGGGAATGTCACCCACTCCCATAGGCAAGGAGCAGAGCTCACTACTCAAGGTTATCTAGTGTCTTGAAATCCCAACTCAGTGTGCTTTTGATGATGTATTACTGTGTTCCCAGGGAAGATGCTCCAGAACTGTTATGTTGGAGGCTGAGGCCAGGCAGTAAGAAGAGAAGACTCTTTGTTATTTGAACAGAATTGCTGCTTCTGGGAGATCATGGTTTTCCATTCTCTCATGGGGTCCTAGGAAATTTATCAGAAAATCCTAGAAATGAGCTCTTTCAAGTCACAAGTCTCTTGCTTTAATAACCCTTCTGTGTGTGGGTTACAGGTCTGGGATAATGCTCTGTACTGTATGATGGGGCCCTACAGGATGAACACGCTGATTCTGGCTGTGGTCTGGTTCACCATGGCTTTAAGGTAAATTCTATCTTACTTAACTTCATTAACTTCCCTATGCCTCCAGCACCTCATCTATAAACCAAAGATTTCAATTAGTTCTAACTCCTAGAGTCTGGATGCTTTTGGCTGCAAGTAACAGGCAGCCCACTCTCGTGGCTTCTACAAGGACACGTCTTGTCCTTTGTAACAAGAATTCCATAGAGAGGCAGGCTCCAGGCAGGGTTTCAGCCCCAGGCTCAATCTCTTGATGGTTGCCAGATGCTTGTGCTCTTCTTGGCATCCCATCAGTGTGGGAAAATGTCCCAAGGAGGAAAAGGCTGCCTCTCTCTGAGCTTCTCTTTGTAACAGCAAGGAAAGCTTTCTCAGGAGCCCCCCGCCGAAAACCCCTACATCCTTTTTCTCTATTAACCAGATATGTGTCACATACTTAGTGCCAAACTAACTGGCGAAGGGGATGGGATTTTCCAGCGACTTCAGACTAATCAGGATTTGTGTCTGAGCCAACGATACTGTAAGCTTCCCTGAGGGTTGATACCCAAACAAAATCTAGTTTCCAAGGAATGAGCAGGGAACGAGTGCTGAGTAGGCAGCTGCCACTTGCACTGTGGCCATGGGATAAAGCAGTGAGACTGCAGTACTGTGCCCTACAATAAGGAAGATCGAGTTCAATAGGAATGGTGATTAGCTGGCTCCTCTCTTAATTGGTAGGTCATTTCACACACCTTCAGATATCATGACCCTCTTTATGCCACTTAAGCCACTTAAAGCATCTTGAGGCTATTTACTGTATAAAGAAAGTGCTTGCAATAATTTCTGGCACTTAGTAGTGCTCAATTAGTTGCTATTATCAGAGAGGAACTGTCAATGAGATTTAAAACTTCCATCTGTGAAATTGCTTGGTTCACCATCATCTGTGCCCAAAGGAAATGAAATGGGGTCTAATGACCTCTTTGATTCATGGAGGAACATGGGGAGACCTGATTTCTTTCAATACCTATTCATGGAGACCCAAATGGGTAAAAGTAAAGAGGAAGCCAGACCCTACTCCCCTCCACTTATTCTGTCTAAGTGAGGAGGGAACATTTCAGAAGCCAAAGATGGTAGACACTAGGATTCAATTCACTGAGAGTTCTAAAATGTCTTGTTTATATTTACTTATAGCTGATTTCATTTTGTTGAATAGGTAATGCATTTCAAATGTTGAAACAACAGAGAAATACATGTGCATAGTTTTCCATTATGTAGCACCACACAATCTTCAAACAGGGCCTTATTGCTAGACTCTTGGGAAGTCTTCAGACTTCTGCTATTATGAATGATACCACAACGAATAATTGTGTTTGTAGGCAACTTTGTACTTGAGCGAGCTGATCAATGGAATAGGTTTCTAGAAATGGGATTATGGAGTCAAAGGGGTAAATCCATCAGTAATTTTTTTTGGACATTGACCTCTCCTCCATATGGTATTGTACAAATTTTTCCTGTGGTGTATGAGAGCATCTGTTTACCTATAACCTAATAGTTGAGAATGATAATGGTGTGGCTTTAATTTGCATTTTTCCTATTGTGAGTGGGACTGAGCATCTTTTTTAAATGTTTAGTGGCCAGTTTTTTGAGTTGAAGATCTTGAGATCGGCAGGTATAAAGTTATATCATCTGCAGATGGAGGTAGTTTTGCCTCTTGCTTTGCAATTTTGTATTCCTGCAATTTTTTATTTCTTTCTCCTGTCTAACTGAGTTGGTTAAGCCCTACAATGTGATGGTAAAGAGTAGTGGTGAGATTGGGTGTCTGGGTCTTGTCCCTGACATTAGTGGAAATGCCTCTACTGTTTCCACATGAAGTAAGATTCTACCTTTGAGCTGAGGTATGTATTTTCTTACATGTAAAGGAAGTGCCCACCAATTCCCAATCTATTTTTTTTTTAAATCAGGAATGAATTTTTTTTAATCAAATGCCTTTTCAGAATCTATGAAGATGGTCATGATTTTTTTCCTTAAATCTGTTCATATGATGAGTGATAATGTGGCACTTAGTGTCTTAATTTCTAATAATGAACCATATTCGTACATTTAAAATGAGCTTGATTTATATCAGGTTAGGGATACAGACTCTGTTCACGAAAGAATAAATCCTGTTGCTGCTTGAATATTCTGTCTTCTCTATTACAGCTACTATGGACTGACAGTTTGGTTCCCTGATATGATCCGGTATTTTCAAGATGAAGCATACAAGTCCAAAATGAAGGTGTTTTTTGGTGAGCACGTGTATGGCGCCACCATCAACTTCACGATGGAGAATCAGATTCATCAACGTGGGAAACTTGTGAATGACAAGTAAGTGAGAGAGACCACGGGCTTTCCCCAGATCGGGGTGATGGTCTGTGGGGACTGTTCTTGGGAGAGGGGCCATTGGAAAGAGAATTCAGTATGGCAGGTGAATGAGCTCCAAGGCTTTTGTGGTACC
The DNA here is from genome assembly GCF_037043125.1 of Eumetopias jubatus. Lineage (NCBI taxonomy): Eukaryota > Metazoa > Chordata > Mammalia > Carnivora > Otariidae > Eumetopias > Eumetopias jubatus. Next base: position 127,564,565 of record NW_028274813.1, read on the forward strand.
TCAGAGACACAATGAGGCCTGATGGCCTCTAGTCATCCCTAATCACCTGGCTAGAACTTATTCATCCAAGGATAGAGACATTTGTCTGAGGAGAGGCAATCAGACCATTTTTCCTGTGACCTCACACCTTTAATGGAGATGTGCACAGGGCTGTGGCCTCCTATTGATGCCTACCTATAAAGAGGGCCTAGAGGGTTGAGAACCCTATACCAGCCTGGTTTTTGAGCTTTTTCTTTGATTTTGGAAGCTTCTCTAGAAGCAAATCCAGAGGCTAATATGACACTATCTTATGTTATTCTTTCACCTAATATTACCTCCAAGGATTGGTCAGCATGGCCCGTTGCCATCAAGAGTGTTGTCCCTTAGGGGTAAAATCAGTGGTGTATTGAAAGAGTCCTGCCCACATCTTTGTGGGGCTGCCTCCTCATTCCCTTTTACTTCTCTTCCTATTCCTGGGACCAATGAGATGAGCAGTCGCCCACTGGACTTTAAGGATGCTTCTTTGAGGCTGCCCTCTGGAGGCCCCCCGATGGGTCGGGACAGCACATTAAAGTTGACCCCAGGCCACATTATTCACTAAGGAGGACATTTACTCCTGTTTCCCTTCTTGAATTGTACTTAGCAAGCTCATCAAGTTAGCTGCACGGTGACATCAGAAATACCACGGCCCAGATAGTTCAGTGTCAATGGTATAAACTACCCCATAATTACCACCTCTCTACAAGAATTAACACCAAGAATTCTCCCCTGCAGTGCATGGTCTCGCATGGCCCCTGTACCCACTTATGTGTTTGGGTGAAGTGGACTGGCCTGTGGCTGTCAGTCACATTAGGAGAGAAGCCTATGTCTGGGTGAAGTCCAAGGGGTGGGGGGAGATATCTCTTGCAGGCTAGTCCATATCACTCTCACTGGCCACACCTGAGCAAACACTCACTGTTATTTAGGATGAGAAAGTGTGAGAGGAAAGGGGGACTATTATTTCTAGAAATAAGAGACCACTGGGGAGGAAGGTTAGGACCAAACATGAGTGGACAAGGAATTCAGACTTTCCGATGATTTTTTTTTAACACAAAACCCAGTCACAAACATCTACACATTCATGTGCCCATGCATGCACACAGCCTCTGTGTAGACACTTCAGTCATCAAAATCTGCTGAGATTGGCCACTCCAGGGATGGCAGCTCGAGCTAGTGGGGGTGGGCGGTAGTCACCCTGGGATTTCTCACTCTCAGGGGTCTTTGGTATAAGTTGGGAGATCTTGTGCTGACATTGCCCATGAAGAAACGTTGCCCAAAGAACACTTTGGAAATGTTGAAAACGAAGGGACATTATGGATGGCCAGATGTCACCCATGACATGACACCATTCTCTGCAGAGACAAATTCAATAAAAGAGACCTCATTTATGACGTTTCCAATGTTCATTGATACTCTCATGTGATATTAGTAATAAATAATGATAGTATGACATTGATCATGAGGCTCATAATCATAACCACGGCAGCCAACATCATCAAGCATTTCTAGGTGTCAGCAGCTGCCTTAAGCACCCTCATAGACTGTTATTTAATCCTCACAAAAATAAAGGAAGCCTCCAGGAAGCAAGACATATGCTTTTCATTGTACAGGTGGGGAAATAGAAGCTCAGAGAGGCTGAGTAGCTTGCCCAAATCACATAGCTAATATAAATAGAAATGTCTCTCCCAATCTTGGTATTCGGACTCCAATCCCATACCCTAAACAACTAGATATTGTCTCACCGGGAAACTCTCCATTCCCACAGAGGTCTTGTGTTATATGGTGTCTTCTGCATTTAAAAGTTCATCGTGGGATGCCTGGGTGGCTCAGTCGGTTAAGCATTTGTCTTCAGCTCAGGCTATGATCCCAGGGTCCTGAGATCGAGCCCCGGGTCGGGCTCCTTGCTCAGTGGGGAGTCTGTTTCTCCCTCTCCCTCTACCCCTCCCCCCTGCTCATGCTCTCTCTCTCTCTCAGATAAATAAATAAAATCTTTAAAACAATTTTTTTAAAGTTCATTGCAATGCCAGCACTCTCATGGTTTGCAACAGGCTGGTTTTGTAGTTCTTAGACTTAGCTACATAAAAAACGAGAACGTCTGATCCACTCTGTTCTTTTAATCTTTCTCAGCCTCTGGAAGCTTTCATCAGGCTTTTGGGTGGGAGTGAGGGGGAAACAAGGGTTCTTTAAAGCAGTGGTCTCCTGTGGACCCAGGACCTCCCCTGGCACCATACAGTTATTGCCAAGGGTCTGGGAACGCACAGTCATGCTAAGAATTATCTGAGAGTAGATGTGAATATTCTGCATGCACAGATATGTGGCCATGTTTCTATGGTTCAAGAGAATGTGGTTGTTTTGTGTAATTATTCAAATATAAATTCCTTCAGAAGTTGCAGTGAGTTAATTTTAACTTGTCATTTATATGGTTGTTTTGTTTTGCTTTATTTTGGAGGAAGCAGGGAGAGGGGCAGAGAGAGAATCCTAAGCGGACTCCATGCCCAGCGCGGAGCCTGACTGGGGGCTTGATCTCACAATCCTGAGGTCATAAGCTGAGCCAAAATCAAGAGTCAGATGCTTAACTGACTGAGCCAGCCAGGCGCCCCTCATTTATGTTTTTTAACCAATGGATCCTAAAAGCACAACCATTATCACGTGAAACCCATCATTTTTACCCCCAGCAAACTGAATAAAAGGGGTGTTTGTCTCCTTGGAAGATTAGGAACCTTGAAACTTAGCTAAGAAATGAAGGAACCTGGTTTCTTTTCTTGAGTTATGCTGCCACCTGCTGATCATAGGCTAGAAAGCGCCTCATCTTTGAAAACCCTAACCCTCCTTGGAGAAATGTGGCCGCTGGGGTGCCGCATTTCTCCAAATGTACCCTGTATTCCTCCTTTGACTTTATCCACACTTTGCTAATTTAAAATTTAAATAGAAATTATTTACCTTATTGACTGTCGCACACCGGGGAAAATGACTTTGGTGCAAGTAGGGCTTCAGACTTCACCCTCAGACTTTGTCAATAAAGGAGAACCTCTTGAAGCCTGATCTTCATCCTGCTGTAAGACAATCCCTTTGGCCCCAAGAAGAAATGAAAGTACACAGATTAGTTTGGGCCTGTTCCCCAAGCACTATCTGCAGCCCTCCTGGTGCATCTAATGGGACCAGGTGGCTCTGAGTTCTTATCCTGCTTTTGCTCTAGAACTCATAAGTTTTGGAAAATGCAAGAAAGGCAAGAGAAAAAGTTCATATTCTAAACCCTGAGCCAAAATGTCAGGCCAGGCTTCTCATACTGTTAACTGAAAGCAGTATAGTTTTATTTATTTTTTTCCTGAGAGCATGTAGAAACTAATTACCCTCTCTGCTTGGGGAGACATTTCTGCTTGGCAGGGCTAATTTCTGTGACGGTTAGGATGGGGAAGAGTATGATACAAGAGAATCAGCCAAGGGAAAAATAGGAGAAAAGCTCTCATGAGTTTTCATGGAAGGTCAGGGAGTTGAACTCTGAAATGAGGGTGGCTTAGCAGAAAAGAGAAGAAGGTTGGTTTCATGCATCACACTGAGGCATTCCCCACACTGTTCAAAGCTCCTTTGAGTGAGGCAGAAATAAGAATTTTTTTAGCTGCAGTGGGTCTGTTTCAGGGCAGTGAAGTCCTGTGAAGCTGCCATGGGTGGGAAATGTGTAAATTCACCTTCTGGCTTCCAGGTCTGGGGAAGTAGCTTGAGGGACTGGGTTTCAAGCCTTGATGAGTCAGAGACTAGCTGACCCATCTCTGACCTGCATAAGCCTCCAATTCCACATCTGAAAGTCATAATATCAATAGATAACATACTTCATGCTTCAGAGTTGATCAAATCTCTCAATTTAATATTGGTCCTGCAAAGATCTTTGTGGAGACTCTTCCAGGATATTTTATAATCTCACTGGCTACTGAAAATTGGCTTGCTTCCTCCCCATCAAATATTTACACAGGTTATTGCAAATAAATAGAAATCCTATTGATTTGGAGATGTTTATTTGATATCTAAGCTCTTTCATTAGTCCTAACAGTTCCCCTTTGTTACTGTTGTATGATCCCATCATCTGCAAATAGCCATTGTTTTGTCTCCTTTCTTCTCTTTTTTATCCCATTGTGAAGTATATCAAATATGAAAAGAATAGAGAATAATGCAAACAACCCAGTTCAGAGCAGCTGGCTTTATAAAATCATCAACTGTGCTATATTTACTTCAGATTTTAAAATAGATTAAGCATTACTCACTCTGTGAGCCTCGTTGTGATTCCTCTCCCTCCCAAAGCATAATGATCACCATTGTTAATAAACCTGGTGTTTCACTGGACCAAATGGACTTCACAGATATATTCAGAACATTCCATCCCAAAGCAACAGAATACACATTCTTCTCTAGTGCCCATGGAACATTCTCCAGAATAGATCACATCCTAGGTCACAAATCAGGTCTCAACTGGTACCAAAAGATTGGGATCATTCCCTGCATATTTTCAGACCATAATGCTCTGAAACTAGAACTCAATCACAAGAGGAAAGTTGGAAAGAACTCAGATACATGGAGGTTAAAGAGCATCCTACTAACGAATGAATGGGTCAACCAGGAAATTAAAGAAGAATTTAAAAAATTCATGGAAACCAATGAAAATGAAAACACAACTGTTCAAAATCTTTGGGATACAGCAAAGGCAGTCCTAAGAGGAAAGTACATAGCAATACAAGCCTTTCTCAAGAAACAAGAAAGGTCTCAAATACACAACCTAACCCTACACCTAAAGGAGCTAGAGAAAAAACAGCAAATAAAGCCTAAACCCAGCAAAAGAAGACAAATAATAAAGATCAGAGCAGAAATCAATGAACTAGAAACCAAAAGAACAGTAGAACAGATCAATGAAACTAGGAGCTGGTTCTTTGAAAGAATTAACAAGATTGATAAACCCCTGGCCAGACTGATCAAAAAGAAAAGAGAAAGGACCCAAATCAACAAAATCATGAATGAAAGAGGAGAGATCACAACCAACACCAAAGAAATACAAACAATTATAAGAACATATTATGAGCAACTCTATGCCAGCAAATTAGATAACCTGGAAGAAATGGGTGCTTTCCTAGGGATGTATCAACTACCAAAATTGAACCAGGAAGAAATAGAAAACCTGAACAGACCTATACCCGCTAAGGAAATTGAAGCAGTCATCAAAAATCTCCCAACAAACAAAAGCCCAGGGCCAGATGGCTTCCCAGGGGAATTCTATCAGACATTTAAAGAAGAATTAATACCTATTCTCCTGAAACTGTTCCAAGAAATAGAAATGGAAAGAAAACTTCCAAACTCGTTTCACGAGGCCACCATTACCTTGATCCCAAAACCAGACAAAGACCCCATCAAAAAGGAGAATTACAGACCAATATCCTTGATGAACATGGATGCAAAAATTCTCACCAAAATACGAGCCAATAGGATCCAACAGTACATTAAAAGGATTATTCACCACAACCAAGTGGGATTTATCCCTGGGCTGCAAGGTTGGTTCAACATCTGCAAATCAATCACTGTGATACAATACATTGATAAAAGAAAGAACAAGAACCATATGATCCTCTCAATAGATGCAGAAAAAGCATTTGACAAAGTACAGCATACTTTCTTGATCAAAACTCTTCAGAATATAGGGATAGAGGGTACATACCAATATCATAAAAGCCATCTATGAAAAACCCACAGTGAATATCATTTTCAATGGGGAAAAACTGAGAGATTTCCCCCTAAGGTCAGGAACATGGCAGGGATGTCCACTATCACCACTGCTATTCAACATAGTATTAGAAGTCCTAGCCACAGCCATCAGACAACAAAAAGAAATCAAAGGCATCCAAATCAGCAAAGAAGACGTCAAACTCTCACTCTTTGCAGATGATATGATACTTTATGTGGAAAACCCAAAAGACTCCACCCCCAAACTGCTAGAACTCATACAGGAATTCAGTCAAGTGGCAGGATATAAAATCAGTGCACAGAAATCAGTGGCATTCCTATACACCAACAAGACAGAAGAAAGAGAAACTAAGGAGTCAATCCCATTCACAATTGCACCCAAAACCATAAGATACCTAGGAATAAATCTAACCAAAGAGGCAAAGAATCTGTACTCAGAAAACTATAAAATACTCATGAAAGAAATTGAGGAAGACACAAAGAAATGGAAAAACGTTCCATGCTCATGGATTGGAAGAACAAATATTGTGAAGATGTCGATGCTACCTAGAGCAATCTACATATTCAATGCAATCCCGATCAAAATACCATCCACTTTTTTCAAAGAAATGGAACAAATAATCCTAAAATTTGTATGGAACCAGAAAAGACCCCGAATAGCCAGAGGAATTTTGAAAGAGAAAAGCAAAGCTGGCAGCATCACAATCACTTCCAGCTCTATTACAAAGCTGACATCATCAAGACAGTATGGTACTGACACAAAAACAGACACATAGATCAGTGGAACAGAACAGAGAGGCCAGAAATGGACCCTCAGCTCTATGGTCATCTAATCTTCGACAAAGCAGGAAAGAATGTCCAATGGAAAAGACAGTCTCTTCAACAAATGGTGTTGGGAAAATTGGACAGCCACATGCAGAAGAATGAAACTGGACCATTTCCTTACATCACACACAAAAATAGAGTCAAAATGGTTGAAAGAATCTAAACTTGAGACAGGAGTCCATCAAAAATCCTAAAGGAGAACACAGGCAGCAACCTCTTCGACCTCAGCCACAGCAACTTCTTCCTAGAAACATCGCCAAAGGCAAGGGAAGCAAGGGCAAAAATGAACTATTGGGACCTCATCAAGATAAAAAGCTTTTGCACAGCAAAAGAAACAGTCCACAAAACCAAAAGACAACCGACAGAATGGGAGAAGATATTTGCAAATGACATATCAGATAAAGGGCTAGTATCCAAAAATCTATAAAGAACTTCTCAAACTCAACACCCAAAGAACAAATGATCCAATCAAGAAATGGGCAGAAGATATGAACAGACATTTTTCCAAAGAAGACATCCAAATGGCCAACAGACACATGGAAAAGTCCTCAGCATCGCTCGGCATCAGGGAAATCCAAATCAAAACCTCAATGAGATACCACCTCACACCAGTCAGAATGCCTAAAATTAACAAGTCAGGAAGTGACAGATGTTGGCGGGAATGCAGAGAAAGGGGAACCCTCCTACACTGTTGGTGGGAATGCAAGCTGGTGCAGCCACTCTGGAAAACAGGATGGAGTTTCTTCAAATAGTTGAAAATAGAGCTACCCTACGACCCAGCAATTGTGCTACTGGGTATTTACCCCAAAGATACAAATGCAGTGATCCGAAGGGGTACGTGCACCCCGATGTTTATAGCAGCAATGTCCACAATAACCAAACTATGGAAAGAGCCAAGATGTCCATCGACAGATGAATGGATAAAGAAGAAGTCATATATATATACAATGGAATATTGTGCAGCCATCAAAAAGAATGAAATCTTGCCATTTGCAATGACGCGGATAGAACTGGAGGGTGTTATGCTGAGCGAAATAAGTCAATCAGAGAAAGACATGTATCATATGACCTCACTGATATGAGGAATTCTTAATCTCAAGAAACAAACTGAGGGTTGCTGGAGCGGTGGGGGTGGGAGGGATGGGGTGACTGGGTGATAGACATTGGGGAGGGTATGTGCTATGGTGAGCGCTGTGAATTGTACAAGACTGATGAATCACAGATCTGTACCTCTGAAATGAGTAATACATTATATGTTTAAAAAAAAAGAAGATAGCAGGAGGGGAAGAATGAAGGGGGGAGTCAGAGGGGGAGATGAACAAAAAAAAATAAAAATAAACCTAGCATTTTATACTGAAGGGTGTTTTTATAGTTTTCCCATGTTTCTATATCTGTAAACGTTGTACAGTATTCTTTTGTATGGTTTAAAATTTAGATAAATATCATACTATGTTGTATATGTAAATGTATAATTATATTATAAATTTTGCAATTTTTTTGGTATAAAATTGGGTTTTTAAAAAAAATTATTTATTTATTTGATAGAGAGAGAGAGAGAACATGAGCAGGGGGGAGCTTCAGAGGGAGAGGAAGAAGCAGCCTCCCCACCAGGCAGGGAGCTTGATGAGGGCCTCCATCCCAGGACCCTGAGATCATGACCTGAGCTGAAGGCAGATCCTTAACTGACTGAGCCACCCAGGCGCCCACACTCAGTTTTCCTTTTACCCACTATTCTTTCTCTGTCGCAGCATCACACCCAGGCCACCACATCACATTTTAGTAGTCATGCCTCCTCAGGTTCCTCTTGGCTCTGATAGTCTGTGGCTTGCTTTTTTACTTTGTTTCAGGAGCCTTTTCTTGGGGAGATACTCTATATTCTAATGCTGGGTTTGTCACCTTTCCCTTTAAGGTGTGTGCCTTTTGACTCTTATTTAAGAAGTCTTCCATGTTTGAAGTCAGAAAAGTCATTTTCAGTTTGTTTCTCTTTTTTTAAAGCTTCTTTTCACATTCAAGACCTTAATTTACTTGAATGGGGTCTCTGTCTATGAGAGAGGAATACTTTGATATTCCCCCCATGTGAATAGCCAATTGTTTCTGCATTTGTAAAATTGCCCATCTTTTCCCTCTTGGTATATAGTCATACTTCTAGGGTAAGTCAGAGTTCCTCGTATGTATCACCGTGTTTCTGGGCTCTCTGGTTCTATGGTTTTATTTGTCTCTCCCTTTTCCATACTGACTTCATTGCCATTAACTTTATTGTTTTGTTGTGTTTCCAGGAGGATTAGTGTCTTCCACCTCGTTCTTAACATTTTTCTTGGCTGGTTTTGCCCCTGTGCTTTTTCAGATGAATTTTAGGATCAAGTTCTAAAATCCCATTAAAAACAGCTGGTTGGGATTTTGATTGGAATGACATAGAATGTCTAGATTCATTGGGGGACATCTTTAGAGTATAGGGTCTCCCAGTCATTGCGTATTGTATTTCTCTCTGTTGACTGAGTCATTCTTTGATGTCCTTCCATAATGGTTTATAAAATCCTCTATAAAGCTTCCATATGGGGGCATCTGGGTACCTCAGTTGGTTAAATGTCCGACTCTTGATTTCAGCTCAGGTTTCCTTCTCAGGCTCGTGGGTTCAAGTCCTACACTGGGCTGCACACTGGGTGTGGAGTCTACTTAAAAAAAAAAATCGATGTTGTATGTATTTTGTGAAGCTTATTGCTGATGCTTTATTGCTCCTGGTGCTGTTGTGAGTGGGGCTTTTAACCTCTCTTTCTCCTCCTCCTCATTTTCTTCCTCCTCCTCCTTTTTACTTTATACATGATTTTTTGGGATCTAAAACATTGGCCCAACTCTTTATTCATTTTGATAGCTTCTTGGTAGATATGCTTGGCTCTTTTATGTGGCAAACACAATGACAAAAATTAATGACAGTCTTATCTCCTCCTTTCTTATCCCTATAATTGTGTTCTCATTGTGTTGCGTTGATTAGAACCTCCAGTTCGGTGATGGATAGGAAGAGTGCCAACGGGTATCTTGACCTCTGTGGGTGCTTTTGGTGTCTCCCTCTTAAATATAACATCTTCTGTGTGTTTTTGAATCATAGTCTTTAGAAAGTTAAGGAAATTCTCTTCTCTTTTGAGTATACTGAGATTTTTTTTTTATCATGATAGTATATTGAGTCTGTCAAATGTTTTTCTGCGTCTATTATGATAACTATGTGTTTTTCTCCTTGGACCTACTAATGTGACATATTGAAATAATAGTTTTTCTGGTTTTCAACCATATGTGATTCCTGAGATATATCTTACTAATTCATTGTTATTTTTTTTCAAGGCAATACATTGACAAATTTGATTTGCTAGTGTACTATGTAGGAGTAAGTGAAATTGGTGTATATTTTCCTTATACTGTTCTCATTCAACTTTGGTATCAAGTTTATAGTCCCCCCCCTTTGTTGCTAAAACAAACTGTAGGGGTTGTTGATTCCTTGAAGGTTTGGTAAAGCTAGTCACTATAACTATATTAGCTTGCCATTAACTGAGGCAGCAGATTTTGATTACCAATTTATTTTTTAATGGCATTAATATATTCGAGTATGCTCATTTTTCTTTTGGAAAATTATTTCTTTTAAGCTTTAAATATATTGTCACAAAGTTCTTCATAACATTGTTTTATGAAGTTTTTATTAGATTTGCAATAATAAATCCTTCCTTTTTATTGCTAATACTGCTCATTTGTGGTTTTGGTCTTATTTTAAAATCAGTCTTACTGGAGTTTTGCGTATTTTATATTTAAGTAATCATATTCCTTTCTTTAATGTTTCTTTCTTAGGATTTACTTTTTTATATCTCTTTAGTTTCCTTACTGTGTTTCTTGATTTTTTTAAAAAAAGTGAATGAATTGAATTAAGTACATTTCCCTCCAATTTTGCTTTAGCTCCTTCAAACAACTTTGCTTACCAATATATATTTTATATTTTCTGGTGATATTTACTCTTCATCTCACAAATTATTTAGAAGTGTATGTTAAGTGTCAAAATGCTATTTTTAAAAAAGATTTACTTATTTGAGAGAGAGCTCAAGTGGGAGGATCAGGAGGCAGAGGGATTGAAAATCTCAAGCAGGCTCCATGCTCAGCTGAGCGCAGAGCCCAATGTGGGGGTCAATTTCATGATCCTGAGATCACAACATGAGCCTAAACCAAGAGTCAGATGCTTAACCGACTGCACCGCCCAGGTGTCCTGCAAAATGCTGTAATTATTGATCATTTATATATATTTCTGTTATGGACAGATAATGCAGTCTGTATGATATAGGACTTCCATTTTTAAAGCTCTGTTGTTAGGTGCATACACACTTATATTTGTTGTGTCTTATTGGTGAATTGATGCCTTTATCATTATGCAAGTCACCCCTTATTCCCTGATAATATTTCTTGTTTACTAAGTTTACTTTATCTTATGTTATCAGATAAATACTGAATCGCCAGTATTCTTTTGATTGGTGTTTACTATTTCCGTTTTTTTTCTTTAATTTATTACATTTTTAGAGTTAAGTAGGTTTCTTGTAGAGAGCATATATAATTGGGATCCAATTTATCTATCATCTTGCTAGCTATTTTCTGTATCTTCTGCTCTATTCTTTAAAAAAATTTTTTTCTGCTCTATTTTAGATTATTTTCATTATTCCATTTTACCTTCACTATTGGCTTATTATTTACTCATCTTTTAAAAAAATGTAGTGTTTGCCTTGAGCTTACAATATACATCTTTAATAAATCAGTCTATCTTCAAATAATATATTAACTTCACGTGTAATGTGTGAGTTTTACTGTAGAACACTCTCATTTTCTCTCATGTTTTATGCTATTGTCATGTATTTTACTTTTACATATGCTATAAGAACACAATATATTGCTACTATTTTTGCTTCAGACACTCAATTCTCTTTTAGAGTGATTTAAAAAAGAAAAAATGTCTTTTAGATATACCTTTAATTTAACCATCTTCATTTCTCTATGAAGATCCAAGTTTCAAATGTGACTTGATATTATATTCCTTATGCTTGAGGAACTTTACTATTTCTTATAGTATAATTATGGTGGGAATAAATTTTCTCAATGCTTGTCTTAGAAGTATTTCTTCTTCATTTTTTTGTAGGATATGTTTGCTGGCTATAGAATTCTGGGTTGACAGTTTTTTCTTTCAGAAATGTGAAGATTTCACCAAAGTGTCTTTGGCTTTCATAATTTCTTATGAGAAGTCTGCTAAATTCTTAAAATTTGGTTTTCTCAATGTAATGTGACTTTTCCCTCTTGTTCCCTTCCAAATTTTCCATTTATATTTGGTATTCAGTTGTTTGAATATAATGTACTTAGATGTACCTTCTTCCTCTTCCTTCTTCTCTTCTTATTCTGTATTTACTCTGCTTGAGGTTCTATGAGTTGTGGTTTGATCTGCTTCATTAATTTAGAAAATTTTGGGCCATTATCTCTTCAAATATGTATTTTTTAAAAAAGATTTATTTATTCATTTAAGAGAGAGAGAGAGAGAGAGTGCACACGTGAGCAGGGGAAAAGGAAGAGGGAGAGGGAGAGAGCGAATCTCAAGCAGACTCCCAACTGAGCACAGAGCCTGATGCAGGGCTTGACCTCATGACGCTGAGATCAAAAATCAAAGATCAAAATCAAGGGTTGGCCGCTTAACCAACAGAGCTACCCAGGCACCCCTTCAAATATGTCTTATGCCAAGTTTTCTTTCTCTTTTCTTAAATTCCCATCACACTTAAGTTTGTTTGATAGCTTCCCAAAGTCTTTGGAGCCTCTTTTCTGGAGTTTCCCCTTTATGTTGTAGTTTCGGTAACTTCTCTTGATTTATATACAAGGTAAGTAATTCCTTTCTTAAATATGATGAGTCTACTGATGAGTCCATCAAAGGTATTCTTAATCTGTTTTACTGCTTTAAGAAATTTCTAGGACCAATGCTCTTCTCTCTGTCACATAAATGGAATCCTATAATATGAAGCCTTTTAATCCTATTTTTTTTTCACTTAGCATTATGCACTTAGATCTATCCATGTTTTTGCACATTTAACAGTTTATTTTATGGCAGAGTACTATTCCATGGTATGAATGTACTAATACATTTTTATCGATTTACCAGTTGAAGAAATTTTGTGTTCTCTTCAGATTTTAGCATGTTTAAAGTAATGTTTATTTAGGATGTTTGCAACCATATTTATATATGAATTTGTTCTTTTCCTCTTGCAAATTAATAATTGCTTTTATCCTTATTATTTCTCTTTTCCCCCTGTATTCCATTTTTATAATTCTGCTTAAGATTTTATTCCCAAAGGCTGTACCTGTGCTAGGATCTTTGTAAAAGGGACAGGATACGATCTTGTGACTTCAGCACTTGGGTAGCCTTGAGTGTAAAAGAAAAGGAAGAGAGGAAGTTGGGTTTACCGGCAGATTCACTGAGGCTCAAGAACATAGGTTTTTAGAGAGTCTATTTGATTGACATTGGCCCCAGCATTTCCATGAATACTTCTTATTTTCCACGAAATAATATTTTCATCATTTGGAGAAGAAAGATGGCCATATCCTAGGTCCATTCTTTTATTTCTTTTCAGGCAACACACAGTTAAGACACTCCTCATTTATAGAACCATATAGAGCTGGAAAAAACCACCTCCTCAATACCCCTACTTTAAAGATTCTTATATGCCTGCCTGGAGAGGAGAAAAAACTTGCCTGAGATCTCTTGGTGATTAAACTCTGAAAGTTGGCCTCCACTCGTCAGTTTTCGGAGAGTGGTATCAGAGGTGGGGGACAGGCCTGATGATGACACTAGAGAATTTAACAAGTTACGTGGAGCATTTAGGCAAGACTTCCACCTTCTTCCTCTCTTTAAAGAAACTAGGTCCACGCATATATTTTCTGAAGCAAATGATCCTCTTTATGCTCTGCTTAAAGGTTAGGTTGGGATCTGACAGGAGATAATATGTGAGAGACTAGAATTCCAGTTCTTTTCCAAACCATTCTATTTCATTATACTGTAGCTGGAAGGTATATGATAGTAGGTTACATGTATGGAATCTTTGGAGAACTGTACCCTTTGTTTATTTTCTCCCCAAAAGGTGATTTAATTTATCTGGGCGAGAACTCTCTACTTTTCAAAAAAAGGCAGTTAAAGGGTGTATGTAATATGCCTCCATGTCTTTGCACATGCTGTTCCCTCTGCCTGGACTGCACTTACTCCATGTTCACTTGGATAGCTTTTACTTGTCCTTCAGGATACATCATCTCATGCTTTTCCCAATCGGATCATAAGTGTCCCCTTTGAAGTGATCCTAGAATATACCCCTATCTTGATAATTATCACACTAAATTTTAATGATCAATTTTCTTATTTATTAGAATAATAATTAGACAGAGCTTCTTGAGGTTGCCGTCAGGTAAAATACAGTGACAAAACAGATAAAATTTTTGGCATAGTTTAGACCGTTTGGTGGACTAGCCATTGGGCCTGAGGGTAACTGAGATAAAGTGTTTGTATTAATAATCCTGCCATGGATTCTGGATTGCCAATGGCTTGTGTTTTCTTACAGGACAAGTTCCATAAGATACTTATGCTAACTTTTCTTTCAGCCTTTGAACTCTCATGAATGAAGAATCTCGGGTCAGTTCAGTATATAAATTAGAGATAGGGGATGATTTATATAAAGACTCATAAAATATGCCTTGGTCCTTTCTCCTTTTTTCTCCTTCTTTATAACTTTGGCTTTTTATAACTCACTTGGAGATACATTTTAAGGTCTGCTTACGTCAGGCCCATTATGATTTATGGCTCTGCTCCCTCACCCACCCCTGGCAGAACATTAAAATATATCTGAGGGTCACATCAGCAGCCTATTACTATATTAAAGAGAACGATATATTAAGAAAGGCAAAGACCTGAGACAGTGTCCAGGAATAGCTTTCCTGAGTAAACATATCCAGCATACAAATTATATTAATTTTGAAATCAAAGGCATCTTCCTGTAACACAAGGCTTACCAATTTCCATGGAAATCTGGAGTTCAGTGAAAGCCTTTGGAGGCCCCTGTTTAAAAGTCTGTAGCAAATTTGACCCTGTGAAAAATTCTATAAAATAATTTGGCTTTCCTAGACCAATGGCTGTCACATTTTAAAAATAATCTGGCGTCTGCCTGGGTGATTCTGGTTCAAGAGGTCTAGGAATATAGGAAACTGCATCTTTCATAACAACCTTTGGTTTTATTCTGATGCAAGTGTTCTGGGGACTTCTCTTTGAGAAACACTTACTTAGGCCTTCTTACTCGGGGCAGGGGTAGGGGGAGGTCTTTTTGCAGAAGCTCATGACAGGTGACTCTAGAGTAGGGTTGTTAGCAGAATACAATATAGCATGAAGGGAAAGGAGAACTGGTCATCATCTGTGGTCATGGACTGAATTATGTGGTGGCCCTGAAAGAAACAATGACCCTCAGCAGCCTGTGCCACTTCTGTCACGGTGACTTCCATGTATTATTGTCTGTTTGCTTGTTTTTTTTCCCCCAATTAGACTTGAGAGCAGGGACCCTGTCTTTCCTCTCTGTGTGCATAGCACCTAATACCATGTACCTAAATTTTGCTGAAGACTGAGTATATAAATAAATGAATAGACAAATGAATGAGTTGTAATTCTTCATAAATGAAAACAGATCCAGCCCTTCAACAGACAAATGGATAAAGAAGATGTGGTCCATATATACAATGGAATATTACTCAGCCATCAGAAAGGATGAATACCCAACTTTCTCATCAATATGGATGGGACTGGAGGAGATTATGCTAAGTGAAATAAGTCTAGCAGAGAAAGCCAACTATCATATGGTTTCACTTATTTGTGGAACATAAAGAATAGCATGGAGGACGTTAGGAGAAGGAAGGGAAAAATGAAGCGGGGGAAAATTGGAGGGGGAGAAGAACCATGAAAGACTATGGACTCTGAGAAACAAACTGAGGGTTTTATAGGGGAGGGGTTTGGGGACATGAGTTATCCCGGTGATGGGTATTAAGGAGGGCACATACTGCATGGAGCACTGGGTGTTATATGAAAACAGTGAATCGTGGATCACTACATCAGAAACTAATGATGTAATGTATGGTGACTAACAACATAAAAAAAAAAAAAACCACAAAAAACAAAAAACAACCAGATCCAAGGCTTCTAGCCTAAAAGTTTGACCAAGCTTGGTAAAGGTCCAGCAGAGGATGATGTTAATATATGTCAGTATATGGTTTTGAATGTAATATTGTTTTTTCCTATTAAGTTCATGTAGGAGTTGGAGTACAGCAGTGGTTCCCAAATGTGGCTGCACCTCCTAGTCACCTAGGTGCTTCCACCTTTGTTTCATTTTTCAGTGAAGAAATAATATGTATGCTTGATATAAGGGAAAAATTAAGCTCATCCCAATGCACCTCCCCAGGGCCACACATCTACCAGTTTCTTGTGTAACTCTTGGGGCATATTCTATGCATTTGGAGGCATATAATTTCTTACATGAATGGTCACAGCTTGCATTTGATTTTTTTTTCAGTTAACAGTATACCTTGAAGATTGATCCATATTAAGGCATATGGGTCTACCTAAAAACTGTAACAGCCACATGGTATTCCACTGCGTGGTATCTGTCTGTCTGTCTACCTACCCACCCATTATCTGTCTAGTAATCAATCCTTACCATATGAAATGTTGCATCGAGCATCAGTGAATGTATCTCTTTTGAATGCATGAGCAAGTATAAATAGGGTCAATTCTTAGAGGTGGTATTCTAGGTCAATGCAATTGTGCACTTAAAATTTTGCAGAATTGCTTCTCAAAGAGGCTGCACCAATTATATTCTACCAACTGTGTGAATGAAAGTGCCTATTGCTCTAGATATTTGTTGGGGAAATTTTTAAAATGAAGATTCTCAGTCCCTCACAAATCTATTGCTTCCAAACCTACTAAGACCAGCTGAGGGACCTGCCATTTTTTTAAAGATTTTGTTTACTTGAGAGAGAGAGAGGGCAGGAGCAGGTGGTGCGGGCAGGAGGCAGAGGGGCAGAAGGAGAGGGAGCCTGATGTGGGGCTCGATCCCAGGACCCCAAGATCATGACCTGAGCCAAAGACAGACACTTAATGGACTGAGCCACCCAGGCGCCCTGGATCTGCGTGTTTTTAAAGCTCCTCATAAAGTGCCATGTGATCAGTACTTTCATTTCACGCTAGTCCATATCTCAGTGAGTCTGATGCAGAAGGTCCATGACTGCATTTTGGAATTATCTGGCTGCTGCATAGTAGCCCCGTATCTCGGGCCAGACACCAGCTTCCGCACTCCGGCTGTCCTCCCTCCTTTATAAACACCAGCTAAAGAATAGAGAACTAACCTTGGAAAATAACGTTTCAGCACCCTTTGGTTTGAAATTCTCCTTTTTCTGCCTTTCTGTGCTTTCCATTTTGGTCTCAAGTCTTCTTTCTTCCTGGTTGAATCACTCGGGGACTAATGTCTTTCCCACAGGTTCACAAAGATGTACTTTAAACATGTACTTTTTGAGGACACATTCTTTGACGAGTGCTATTTTGAAGACGTTACATCTACTGATACCTATTTCAAAAATTGCACCATTGAATCGACCATCTTCTACAACACAGGTGAGAACATGGGTGGTGTAGGTGCATGGTATCAAGGGTTGGACTGGTCTTATTTAAGAAGCAAAGTGCTCAGTCATAAGCTTTAGGAGTAGGAAGGTATACACAGACATGGTTACTGAGAGTCAGGTTGGAGAAATGGGTTCTAGCCCCAGGTATGGCATGGATTAGTTGCACCATCTTTACCAATGCATTGAATTTGTCTGCATGTTTTATTACATGTGAAGTGGAAACGAAATTTCTGGGTGAGTGCTCTGGTCTCAAGGAGACTGATGCTTGTATGCTGCAGGTCTTCAGTAGGAACACACTATGGCACATATGAAAAGCCTGAAAAGTATTTCAGGAAGGCCGCATTTTATGCGTGGAGTGCATTCTTGAAGACCTCACGTAATCTGAATCTTGCAAACTTCAAGGCTCATGTTCTCACAATAATAAAGGAAAAGGGAAAGTTGTATCTTTTCAAGCCTGTGCATAAAGTGAGATGAGAAGCATATTTTAAAATCACACCATTTTGGACTTCCATGATTAAAAAACATTCACAAAATCCCACCACTCTATCCCTCCTCATTACTTTTACTCTCATCATACGTTAATAACATACCAGGGGGAATTGAGATGTAAGGAAACTACCTGAGCTTTACCAGGGGCTTCACCTACATTGTCTCCAGTGAGAAATGTACATTTACTCCTATTTTATAGCTCAGGAAACCCAGGCTTAAGCACTTGTCCAAGGCCACAGCTAGCAAGCTTAGGGAGCTTGGATTCATTCCTGAGTTGTTTGGTTCTAAAGTCTGTGATCTTTCCACTGAACTCTGCACATTGTGTCAATATTAGTGCTTTCTCCTGGGCCTCAGCACCGTGGTTGATGCAAGGATATCTTCTTCTTCCATGAGGTCAGCCCCAAAATGTTCAATATGTGGCCTCCAAATATCCCTCTGTCTCTAAGTGATCCATTATGAGATGTACCTTCATAATTGTTTTCTAGCCTGAACTTAAAAAGGCTTATACATTTCCTGTTTGTCATTAAAACCTGACGCATCTTTTAATTTTTTCTTTCAAGTTTTAAGTTACCTCTTTGTTTGCATACTGTCACGTGGGGATTTCTGCAAACACCTGTACTCATGAAATGTCAGTGCTGGGAAGTGATGGAGAGAATTAGGTGTACTTTTCTAATTTTGTAGGAGGAGTTTCAGAGCCAGCTGCAGAGCCAGTTCCCGAAATCCAGATTTTCGGAGAGCTTGCTTAGGCACTCTTTCTGCTCAAACAGTTGGTGTTAGAAGGTGTTGGAAGACTTGGGAACGAGGTCCAAAGTAAATGGTTTATATTTTTTTAAGACTTGATTTTTTTGGAGATGTTTTAGGTTTACAATGAAATTAGAAAGAAGGTACAGAGATTTCCATAGAACTCCTGCCCCCTGCCCCTATCTCCCCTATTACCAATATCCCCCCACTAGAGTGGTGTATTTGTTACCATTGATGAACCTACACTGACACCTCAGAATCATCCCAAGTCCAGAGTTTACAGGAGGGTTCACTCTTGGTGTTGGATATTCTCTTTGGGCTTGGACAAGTGTGTAATGGCATATATTCACGATTATCATGCCATATAAAGTATTTTCACTGCCCTAAAAATCCTCTGTGCTTTCCACATTCGTCTCCCCAGCTCCCCACCCTGGAAACCACTGAGCAAATGGTTTTTAATTTTATTTTTAATTTAATTTAATTTTTATTTTTTAAAGATTTTATTTATTTATTTTAGAGAGAGATAAAGAGGGAGCACAAGCAGGGGGAGGGAGAGAGAATCCCAAGCAGACAATCCCTGAGCACAGAGATTGATGTAGGGCTCGATCCCAGGATTCCAAGATCATGACCTGAGCTGAAATCAAGAGTTGGACACTCAACCGACTGAACAACCCAGGCACCCTGCAAATGGTTTTTATTTTGAAGAATGTTTAGGTTTCTGCACAGGCTTTGGAGTGGTCACCTCAATCCAGACCCAATTCTCTTGTCTTCTGCTTCCTATAAGCTGGGTAGCCTCGGAGGAGTGGCCCGGCCTTGGTGTGGACCCTGGTGCCATCTCATTGATAGAAACAGGACCATTTCCTACTTGAGAGATGATGTATTCAGACATGCCTCTCCAGGAGTGATTGTTTCATTTCCCTTTGCTTATGGGAAGTTGAAGCAGTTATTACATTGTTAGTTTTTTCTCTTCATCCATACCTGGCCACACATCACCTTGACTTTGAGATTATCTGATTGCCGGAGGCTTGGAGCATCCTGCCCGGGGAAGGTGCAGGACTCCATCCCTGCCTCCGCCCCATCTCTCCCCAGCCCCTGCTCACTCTAATGAACCCAGGGTGTCCTTCTCTCCCCAGACCTCTATGAGCATAAATTCATCAACTGCCGGTTTATCAACACTTCCTTTCTGGAGCAGAAGGAGGGCTGCCACATGGACTTTGAGCAGGATAATGACTTCCTGATTTACCTCGTCAGCTTCCTCGGCAGTCTGTCTGTGCTGCCTGGGAACATCATTTCTGCCCTGCTCATGGATAGAGTTGGAAGGCTCAAGATGATTGGTGAGTAGCTAGGGATGCCGCATCTCCTCCAGTAGGTAAGGATCGTGGCTTTCAAAGTGTATTAAAGAAGAGGATTTTTTAATTTTTCTTAAAGAAATCCTGCACTGGAAACCAAACAGGCAAAACGGGATCTGCTGGTGTGGAGCCTGGGAGGCACACATGTTTTCAAAACCCCAGGACTCCACAGGCATAGTTTGAGACCAATGGTCCAGGTCAGGGACTCATCTTCATTTCCCGACTGAGAGATTCTGTGATAGTCACTTATGCTGTTAGCACTTCAGTAAGGATATTAAACATGCCCATTCTACCTGCTTTGTAAGATTTTTGTCAAAAAAAAATACAAAATGCTCTTCAATGAACATTGGTTCGTCTGATGGGTTTAAAATGGATTGCATTTCTTATTACGATTTCATAGTGATCACACTTAGGCTTTGGAGGTGGACAGACTCATGTCTGAGTCCTATCACCTCAAAGCTGTTTGACTTTGGACATGTTCCTTTACTTCTCCAGGCTTCAGTTTCCATATCTGTACCTATAACTAGCTGGTAGGGTTTTGTGAGGCTTGAGCATAATGTAGCCAGAGCATCTTACAGTGCTTGGTGCCCTGTAGGTTCTTGAAACGGTAGAAGTTTTCACGCATGCCTTGCTTCACTGCACCAGGATCCGCAGGAGTTTGCTGCAGAAACACATGCTGTGCATAGAAAATAAGAAACAAAACATATATACCCAGGGCCAGGGAAAACATATCAGAATGTATATATTGTAAGGCCGGGGTGGGGATGAGAACAACACATTGATACATATGACATGAAGGGTCTGTTCTAGGGATGTAGTTGATCAGGAAAATTAATACCAACTCCCTACCAGCGAAGCTCAAAGGGAAACAAAATAAATCACATAGTCATTTTGTCAGAGAAGAGCACTTTGGTCAGAGCTTGGCAAGGGAAACTTTTGCCGGTGTGGGGCTCATTGAATATTATTAGTGTAAAAGTAGCGTGAATGCTGTTTGTGGTGAGGATGGAGTCATGTATAGGCATGGCAGATGGTTAGACCTGAAGCCCCTGAGGGAAGGGCAGCGTTGACTAACTCCTTAACTCCCGAGCTTTTCGGCAGAAGGTAGCTTACACCCTGTGCAAGACCAGCAACTGGGAGTCAGGTGGCCATCTCCGCCAACATTTGCTTTATGAGTCTACACACCTTCCTTTCCTTCTCTGAGCTTCTGTTTCACAATTGTGAAAGTAATACCTCCATTTGCTCCAATGAGATAAGGTGTGTGAGAGTAGACAGGTGACATTACTGCCATTCTGCCCCTGGCCTTTCCAGCCCCAGGTTGAACAGCGAATGCTGTGGTTGAACCCTGGGGGTAGCCCAAGACATCCTTGGTAAGGCAGGGTCTAGGAGGGGTGGGGTGGTGTGCAGGGGCGTGGCCCGCTGCCTGGAGCAACCACAAGCCTCCCCACCCCCCCACCAAGGAGGCAGAGGGAAGGCTGGGCGTGGGAAGGAGGCAGGGCACCCGGAGAGCAGACATCTGCTTTGTGGCCACTGCAGTCCTTCTTGGCATCAACCAGATATTCCAGATCAGAACTGATTCCTGTCATGTTCCCCAAACTGGACAGCTGGAATGAATATCTCTCATTCTTTGTATCCTACTCTTTTATTAATGTCTGTATTTTGGTTCTGAGCTGCACTGTTAAGAGCTCAGGCAGTTCTTTCTTCGATCTTTAGTAGAAGGTCTGGCGTGAGACGGGTCACCTGTGATATTCTCAGTGATGCTCAGCACATACTAGATAATCAATAAATATCTCGGTGGGATGTGGGTGACCTGTTTTGAAATAGTCTTTCCATGAACGGAAAGAGCTATTTCCTCAGCAAAATTCCCTCTTGAATCTGCCGGGGCATAGAATTTGTCCTGCTTACTCTGCCACGCTCCCTCCTGGGTAGAAGTAGTGTCTTGTTAACAACAGAGTAGAAGTTTTCCTGATGAGGCTGTTAGTCCTCATTTATTCATTCAATAAGTGATAATTTATACGGCACTTATTCTCTGCCAGGCTGTGTGGCAACAATGGGAAGGCAACAGTAATTGAGACAGACAGCATCCTCATGCTCATAGAGCAAATGATCTATTGGGAGAGACAGACATAAACTAGAAATTGCATTGAACAAACACTTATAAAGCACATATTTATAGGTCAGGCTTCATGCCAAGCATTTCGTAAATGTTAACATATTTAACACTCAATAACCTGGTGAGGTAGGTACTATTTTTTTTTTTTTGCCAACATTTTACAGATAGAGGAAGTGAGGCAGCACAGAGAGGTTAGGAGACTTGCTCAAGGTCACACAGGGAGGAGAAGCTGGGACTTGAACTCAGGCCTTTCCATCACAAGGGAAATGAGAATTAACCGAATGGAAGTACAGTGGGCCACAGGGATCTATAGTAGGATTATCTGACATAGTTGAGAGGTCAGTTCCCTGAATATCACTTGATTTATTTGATGGTAATATTTTGTATCCAATTAAACATTTGTCAACATTTATTGTAAGCTAGGCGCCATGGCTGGCCACTTTGAGGGAGGCATGCGTTTAGGTGATATGGTTCCCAAGGCACTTATGGTCTCGTAGCTGTTTATCTCCTTCCTAGCTGTTTGGAAAGACATTACCAGGTGACCTGCTCACAGCCCTGCCCCTTCCCAGAATCAGCAGAATCGAGGCGACAGTTACCATGTCCCAGCTCATCAGCAGGGTTTGGTATCAGTATTGGCAGCTCGAGCTCTGAGGGCGATATTCCAGGCAGCGGCCCCCCAACCGGGGAGGCCCTTGTGGGTCAGGCCAGGCCACCAACATGGCTCCTTGGCAACAGGTCCCCCAGGGTCCTGATGCCTGGAGGGGGAGCCCTTGGCCTGTTTCCCAGCTGGTTGTTTTGAAGCTGCTTTCTTTCTTTCTGCTATCGGTTCCCACTGCGTTTCCAGCCATACTCCTGGTCCAGCCTTGCATCCACTCCACACTCCACACTCCCCAAGCTCTTCTGGGCTGGATGGAATGGATTTGGGTAGCATTTGACACAGCTTCTTTCAGTGGGACCTCTTATCATGAGCTGTATCAGCCAGAGTGTTGGTGGGAAAAAAAATCCACCCCAGAGAGTTCTAGTGAAGAGACTTTAGGGATGGGATGTGGCTTTGGGGGGGTAATCCTACTATAGATCCCTGTGGCCCACTGTACTTCCATTCGGTTAATTCTCATTTCCCTTGTGATAGAGAGGCCTGAGTTCAAGTCCCACCTTTCCCTCCCTGTGTGACCTTGAGCAAGTCTTTTAACCTCTCTGTGCTGCCTCACTTTCCCTATTTATAAAATGTTGGCCAAAAAAAAAAAAATAGTACCTACCTCACCAGCTATTTGGGGACAGGGTTATGGGAACAAATAAGGCAGATGAGGCTCTCAGATGCTAGCAAAATTGGCAGCAGGTACTGCCTCGAGGATTGCAGGGAGAAGAGCACTCACCGAGCCCAGGGAGAGCAGGAACCGTGGAGGTAGAGGCTCCTGGAAGGAACTATAGTCCTGGGGGGGATGCAGCCATGACCAAAAAAGGGCTTTATAGATAGAACGGGAATCGGAAAGAAATACTCCAACCCCTATCTGCTCCCAGCTGATAAGGGAGCAGCAGGTATGCAGTCCCTGGGGGCTAGCTTCTCAGGAAACAGGCAGGGCTGAGAAGGGCAGATCAGATGTCTGGGGTGGATTTAGGATAAATGGAGACTAAAGAGCAAGGCCCTTCACGTTTTCTTCTGCAGCCCATTTACAGTTCTGTTCTCAATAGCACGTAAGCTCCAAGAGGATTTTTTGGTACTGATGTATCTCAGGCACCCAGAACAATGTCCGGGATATAACAGATTCTCAAGAAATGTCCCCTTGGCCTCCTCCCCAATTATTCTGGGCTGGGCAGCACCACAGAGTGAGGATTTCCCAAAATCCTTCCCGGAGGCTAATTCTGGTGACAGGACCCACGCAAAAGGCTCTAATCCCGTGACGGGAGTACCATGTGGGGGGTTCAAGCTATGATTTCTCTGTGTAGAGATGGACCTGTGACTTGAGGTGACCTGTTACTACAGGCGCACCTGTGAGGATAGGAGAGGGGAAAGACCTATGGGTGACAGTCTTGTCTAAGATATGGGCTTCGTGTTTTGTTTTTTTTTTTTCTGCCCTTCATCTCCGCCTCTAGGTGGCTCCATGCTAATCTCGGCGGTCTGCTGCTTCTTCCTGTTTTTTGGCAACAGCGAGTCTGCGATGATTGGCTGGCAGTGCCTGTTCTGTGGGACCAGCATTGCCGCCTGGAATGCTCTGGATGTGATCACGGTGGAGCTGTATCCCACCAACCAGAGGTCAGTTCTTCCCTGGGCTTTTCTCTGGGATTTGTTCGGACTTCTTTGGCCAGAAGTCTACCCATTCCAACACCCTCCCCCACAGCCATCTTGGTCTTCTGGTGTTTGACGGACCAAGGAAGCATCTCTTCGGTTTTTGAGTTTCTCCTGTATGGGGGCTGGTATAGGCACAGAGGTGAGCAGGCTAAAGCCTGATGGGGTGGGGTGAGGGGTCAGATACAAAGGAAAAGTGCAAACCATGTTCAGGAGAAAGAAATGAGGGTGACACCATAGGTATCATGCGCTCCAAAGAGAGGTGAAAACAGGCCTCTAATGGGAGACGGGGGGGGGGGGGGGGGGGGGGGGGGATGTGAAGAACTAGATAAACAAAGGGTGGAGGAGAGGCAAGGGCAGATAAAGGTGGGGGTGAGTCCTGATGGTCTAGGGCATTTGCAGAGAGTGTGATAGGAATGCCCAGTGCTTACTTTTATTTTTGTGCAAGCCATGTGGGAAGAGGCCTGGTTGAAAGGCATGGGGTCAAAGCCATTATGTAGCAGTTGTCTCTCCTTATGGAGAGGGAGTTGTGAATTTTAAGGATGGCAGGTAAGTGGCCCTATGGTCAAAAAGGAGTGCGAAGTGATGTGGAAGGCAGGTAAATGAAATTCTGCAAAAAAATCTTAATGATATTCCCCAAATTGGTGACAGAGGTATTAGAATATGGCTAGCTATGGCAAAGCACAGCATACCATATTTGGAGCCCCTCTCCCCTGAACCAAAGAGCTTCTAAATTTTACAAAAAATAAGAGGAGGAAAAACTGTCATTATTTCAATGGTATATGGTTTTATATCTAGGAAACCCAAGACAATTAACTAAAGAGACTGCTCAAAACAGAAAAATAATTTGATAAGGTGGTCAATAACAAAACTAACTTAATAACATATGGGATTTAAAAATGTATCCAAAAATTTTAAAGTAAAATTGAATTCCATTTAATAATAGCAGAAATCATAAAATAGGAATATAAGAATATAAGAGATAATAAGAAAGATGAAACACTTATGTGAAGACAACCATAAAGCTTTACTGAGAGGTAAAACAGAAGACTTACATATACGTCAAGATATACCTTATGAAATTCTAAGAAGATTTATTCTTACACGAACTTCAAATCTTCTTTTGTTTCCTTCTAACTTCGGAGTCCATTCATAATTCAATGAGATTTCTCCCCCCCTCCTCTGGAAACTTGGGACAACTTTGGAAATTTCATTTGGAAAAATACACATGTGAAAATACCCAAGAAAATTCTGAAAACAAAAAGATTGGGATTGGGGGCTAGTTATATATAAAGTGATTAAAAATGTAAAAAAATTAATGTACAAAAATGTAGACACATTCTTAGTAAACCTGTGATAGGAAAAAAATATTTTGCTTCAGTTGAAGAGAGCTGGTGTTAGGAATATAGTCTCTGTATACAGATGGAGTCAAGAAAGGACAGATGATTAGTAGCTGTTATCATTAAGGGGACACATGGCTGGCTTAGTAGAATATGTGACTCTTGATCACTGGGGTAGTGAGTTGGAGCCCCACATTGGATGTAGAGATTACTAAAAAAAATAAATGAATTTAAAAAAAATAATAGTTGCCCCTCAGAAGTGTGATTGAGGGATAATAATTAGGATTAGGTTTTGCCATGGATAACAGAAATCTCAAATAACTTCAGCCTTAAGAAGGTTGGCATTTCCTTTTTCTCTCCTGTAGAAGTCCACACCAGGCATTGCAGGCTTTTTTTATCTTGTTGTTCACCCTTTCATGAGCTCAGCCATGGGTCAAGATGAGACCATCTACATTTTTGGAAGTGGGATGGAAGGAAGAAAAACGGAAGAGAAGAGAGCAAAAAGTACCACTCATGACATCTCTCAAGGAAATTTCTCAGGAGCTGCTATTTGCACTTATATCTCATTGGCTAAAAACATAGTCACATGGCCAGACTCCTCAGCAAGGGAGTCTGGAAAATGTAGTTACATTTGGAGAAATGCTAGTTAGGGACACCCAGCAGTGTCTGTCACAAGAGGGTCAGGGTGTTATTGAGGAGGAATAGTGACACTTTCTGCTTCATTCTCTCTGTTTTTTTCAGTGTTTCACAATATGCATGTCCTATCTGTGACAATTTCAAAGAGATAACGTTTGAAAAGAGAAAGAAACAAGTGTGAAGGAAATACTCTAGACTGGTAATAGTGGTGATTGCCTTTCAGTGGTGGGGTTATATACCTTTACATCTTTATGTTCTGTATTTCCAAATTTGATTAAAATGAGAATGTTTGACTTTTATGTTTAGGAACAAATTTCCCTCCCACACCTTCACTATACCTTCCCTCACAACAGGGAAAGAAAGGACCCAGTCCTGCTCATCCCAAGGAGGTCTGGTTCATCTTTTAGAATGACTGACTTTCTTCTTTAACAGGGCAACAGCCTTTGGCATCCTTAATGGATTATGCAAATTTGGCGCCATCCTGGGAAACACCATCTTTGCTTCTTTTGTTGGGATAACCAAAGTGGTTCCCATTCTTCTGGCCGCTGCATCTCTCGTTGGGGGTGGCCTGATTGCTCTTCGGCTGCCAGAGACCCGAGAACAGGTCCTGATGTGAACAACCTCTGGGGAAAGAAGATGTTGGAAGAACCTTATCCAAGAACCTTAAATGCACTGTCTGTCACTGTCCAGAGGACACTGTCCAGAGGACACGGGAGAAGAAGTTGATTTTGTGACTCCTAGTTTAGGACCCCTTTCAGCTGTCAATATGTTTGTAACTCAGGTGACTGATTTGGGGGTGTCCTGAATCACCTTTAGAATCCCAGAGCTGTGTTCTTGGCTTTGGGTCTCCCCAGCCCAAAGCAGGGGAAGAAGGATCACACCTTCCAATGGGTGCACATGCTGAGCAAGGACTGTGTATTCCGCCTAGTGAGGTGCGAGGACTTATTTGCATTTCAGAATGAATCTGAGGGTGAGAAACATTTAAGGTCCTCTTCCATAAAGTTTCTCAGAGCCCAATGACCTAACACACTGACTTGCCAGGAAGTTAGAGTCATCATATAAATATTGGGTTTGAAATACAAGATACTTTTTGCATTTAGAGTATCACCAAGCCTATGTTCTATTTGAAATTTGGCACAATTGCATTGAAGATACTCTAATATAGAAAACCAAATATTTGATCAATATCTATAGAAATCTGCTCCCCCCTCAACCAAGTGTCCTAAGTGTTCCATGACGATTAGGTGGTAAATTTAAGGATGCTATTTATTCCTGTTTTGATCTATTTAAAGAAACTTAATGCGATAGGTATTCTGTAAACTAACTTTGTACATAACTATATCTGGGTTTAATTTGCAGGAATGGTACCTGCAAATATTTGCCAGCCTTTTAGCCATATTTTGGGAGGAGTTGGTGTTTGGAGTCCCAGGAAATTAGGTCTGATTGAATGAAATGCAACCACAATATCTTATAGCCATTTAACTTGCTGTCAGGAGGATGCACTTCGTAAACTCGTGTTGTACAGTTCATTTAGTCCAGGCACCTTTCTTTGTGTAGGTGGAGTAGTTACCTTTCTCTCTTACACAGATCACTTGTGAAACAAGCTCACCATCGTGGGTACCGGCATTAGATGCTGCTGCACCCCCAGAAACAACAGGAGAAGGGTTCGGGGGCCTCTGGCATTCTCTTTATGGGCAAGAATAAAACACAGTGGACAACATGAGTGATTGAGGGAGGGATGGGGAAGAGTAACCACAGTTCTCCAAAGCGAAAATTCTTTGTTTCTTTTAGCTGTAAAACATGATCCATATTTGTTATCATGGTCAGGTCCCATGCGAAATCTATGCTATGTGTCTCGGTTCAGGACCTTTGAAAACAGATGTCATTGGCGTGGAAATTAGGGCATGCAGTGGATGTCAAGTATGTTTCCCTTCAGTGCTCCAAGTGAATTCTTTTCTGAGACCTGCTTGGAACATGAATGGGGGTAGGGTGGGGATGGGGGTGGGGAACCCAGGAAAACTGCTTTGGCAAGGGTCAGCAATAGACTGAAGTCTTGACAGCACAGAAAAGGAAGGTTTCATACACCGGAACTATCTAGCCTGGAAGGACAGCGAGCTATGAGCTTTCGTCCCTGGAGGTGGACTGGCCGAGGCCCGGTGAGCATCAGCTTGCAAGAACTCATGCTTCAAGTTGATATGCAGTGTTCTGAGTGCTGTCAAGTGCTACACACTCCCTACCAGGCATCTCCAAAAACTGAAGCAGGGTACTGATGACCACATGGAGTGTTTTCTCAGCTTTGGGGAGACACTTGGGTCCCAGGACAGCTTCAGGCCCTCTTTCTGTTGTTTTCTGGAGTAACAAGTAGACAGGAGGAAAGAGTAAATATTACGACACCTTTCCACCTTGGATCTGAGATCAGTTTTAATGGTTAAAATGTTGACTCTGCTTCTCCTGTCTCCTACCTCTTTATTCACTCTTTTTTTCTTTACAGGGAAAGAAGACATGTCAGCTCTGATTTGACACCCTGATCCCCCCAAATATATAAATATACTATTGTGTATTAACATTTCTCTCAGTGTTTTATAGGAATTGCCTAACATAAAGGCTACATCAGTAATGAGA
The DNA here is from genome assembly GCF_037043125.1 of Eumetopias jubatus. Taxonomy (NCBI): domain Eukaryota; kingdom Metazoa; phylum Chordata; class Mammalia; order Carnivora; family Otariidae; genus Eumetopias; species Eumetopias jubatus. Next base: position 127,593,401 of record NW_028274813.1, read on the forward strand.
GGCCCAATGTAACATAGCTGTAATATACTTTCTGTATTCTGACTATGAAATACAGTGGCTAGGTCCGTTCAAGAGAATTGTGTAACCTGGAGATGGCCACATCCCTTGTAACATTATTCTTCAATGGGATGATACAATTTAATGAGCAGCTACCACTTAAGAAATTTATAAAGCAGTTAGAATCTGCATTTGTAGTTAAGATGGATCTTGTAAATCTCACATCCAATTAATTTTTGAGTGTTGAGATGGCTGCCATAATTTGGGGGTCAATTCCATTTGGGTTTTCAAGCTCTAATATGTGCATTAACTGTATGGCTCCTTAAACCAACCACCTAACCAAACAAGAGCAGTTCCTATGTCATCCATCACCTAGGCCTTTGTAAAGGGTGCAGCCAGGCTCTGCAGCCTTCCCCGTCCATGAAGAATTGCCTGGCGCTGGTACCTGGCCTCTTCTTAAATGCTGTCATTCCTGCTGAGATAAATGCTTCTTTAAAAATAGTCTCTGTGGCAGGTCATTGGGGGATAATGTACAGCATTTCTGGCCAGGCCCTTCTTTTTCATTTCGTGTTCTATCTTGAGAAACTCCCAATGGCATCCTTGCGGTGTGGAAGGATGAGGTTCTCCTTCGTTGAGCAAAGCTGTTCACGGTTCATGATATATTTTATGATGCCCGTTTTGGTACTTTTAACAGCCTCAACTGTGTTGTGTCATCTCTTGATGCTGAGTTTTGACCTTCTGTTTTATTGGAAATAATTAGTGAAATCGGCGTGCCTATTTGTGAAGTTTATAGCACATGCACCTGAGGTCATGTGATAAATAACCACATTCCCGGGGTCCCCTGCTACCTTGTATTAGCTCATTAAAAATAATAATAAAAATAATTATAAACAAATTTTTAAGAACTGAGGCTAGAGGTTATTTCCAGACACTAAGGTTTCTTCTGGATTCCTAAGTTGATTGAATCAGTTGGGGTTGGCATGTTGAGAATCATTTCTTTCACCTTATTTTGCATATGGGGACCTTGAGAGATCAAATGATGTGACCAAGGAGACATGTAGCACTGGGAGTGGGTTACAAGGCCTACAGTGATGCTCTCTCTATAATTCTGGAGTAATCTCTCAGTCCGTAATCCCCTACTGCAGGGCCTCCCATTGAGTGTCTGAGGAATGGGATGGCGAGACAAACATTTAACCTCCATTCCCGGAGGCCATAGACAACTCACTTGATTGTCTCACCTGGAATAAATGGAAGGATCATCATACATATGAAAAGAATGGTATTTATTAATCCATCTAGTCACTGATTCATTCACTTATTCAATAAATCCTTACTGAGCCCATACCATGTGCTGGGCTCTGTGCTAAGTCCTGGGATCCATTGGTAAAAACCCTCGTCATGGTCCCTGCCTCCTTCTACTTACGGCAAGTGGGCAAGATGGTTATTAAGTTGGCAATAAAAACAACATACGATGATTTTATCATAAGTAAAATGCACCTTCTGCTTGAAAGAGGATTCTCATTTCCCTACCAGTCAATTGTGGATTTCTGAATCTCAATGGTTTTCTTTCCCGTTTCTCTTTTCTTCAAGGCATGTGTTAATTTCTTATCTTCATAAACCAGGTAAGGGAAAAGGCACCCCAGCTCATTTTCTCCAGAAAATACTCCGTTTTTACTTCATTGACTTTGCAGAAGGTTGTATATGGAAGAAGGGATGGGGGCCCAGAATGCAAGCAGGACGTTGGGTAGTGGGCAAGGCTCCCAGTAGTCTCAGGAAAGTGGTTTTCACTTTCACAGTTGGCTCTTCTAGGGGGCATCTGAGCTAACACTGACCAACCTTTGGGGTTTGGTTAGGATTAGGTTGGATAACATACAACTGAAAACCCCAACCAGCATGTTTAGAGTATATTCATAATAAGTTAAAGGTTTATTTCTCTCTTGTATTAAGGAAATCTGGAGGAAAGAAAGCCATAGCTGGTATGGTTACTTTGTGATCTGATTATTGGGAACAGACTCCTGCTTTTAGGCTCCTCAATTTTTAGTGCACTTTTTCCATGAGGTTGCCTCAGAGACGGGGATGGCAATTTTCCAGCTGGTCCTTGCATCCACAGTTCAGGCAGGAAGCAGAAGGGAGGGCAAGGGGCAAAGGGGCAGCACCTCCCACCTAAGCCCACCTCCCTTGAAACTATTCTCTTAGATGCTCCTTCCGGTTGCTTCCATATGAATATCATTGACCTGAAATGGCTGGGAAATATGCCGTTTCCCTGGGAACATTGCCATCCTTCCTCCAAATTGAGGATCCTGGTGCCAAGGGAAGAGGGGAGAAGGGATAGGGTGGCTCATGATTCTTGAACTTTAGTGTGTATCAGAATCACCTGGAGGGGCATTCAAACTCACACTGCTGGGCCCCACCCCCAGCTGAAACAGAGAATACACATTTCTTTTTTTTTTTAAAGATTTTATTTATTCGTTCATGAAAGAGAGAGAGGCAGAGGGAGAAGCAGCCTCCCAAGGAGCAGGGACCCCAACGCGGGACTCGATTCCAGGACCCTGGGATCATGACCAGAGCCGAAGGCAGACGCTTAACCATCTGAGACACCCAGATGCCCGAGAATACACATTTCTAACAACCCCCAAGTGATGTGGTGTCAGTCCTTGGGCCATATTTTGAGCAGCACTGACAGCCTGCCAATCTGATTTGTTGGGGAAGCTCTAGTACCCTGATCATTTAAATCCAGCCCAACCAGAAACTCACAAAAGCTAGCCACTCATGAAGAATGCTCACTATCTTCCGTAAGTTTGGAGATGCTCTGCGAGTAGCAGCACATCAGTAACTGAAGAGCATCAATAAAAATACTTCCTTCCCTAGAAACTGCTTGGTTTCACTCAAGCCTTTAGCTTATGAGCCTATGTCTATTTGTAGGCCTCTAATTATTTCCTAGGCTCAGCAGAGGGTGGACACCCTTTCACCTGGGGTCGATGAGCTCTGTTTTGCCTGTTTCCACGTGTTAATGATTTTTACAGACACAAATATATTTGTGGCACATTGTAATCCACTAGGCCTTATATTGGTTCTCTTTGCTACTAGAAGTTTTCGCCTGTCTAGGGGTGCCCAGGAGGTAATAAAGACCTACCTAGGTGTGACTCTGACCTGCTGACAATCAACCTGAACTTGGTTTGGAAATGTTTCTTGAAAAAGAAAAGATTTCTCCTTTAGGTAAGAGAAAGTCAGAGTGGGATAAATTCCTTTACTTAGACCTCATTCAACACATATTTATAGAATGGATCCCGTGTGTCCCATGGTCACAGGTCCCTACCTTTAAGTGGTCCCCACCCCCCTGGCCCCATCCAAAGCTTTGTGCTTTTGTGGGGAGCTGTGTTGTGTTCAGGTACAGCCCTAGGAACAGTTTGGAAATAAGTCCCTTTGCATTTGGGCAAGCTTAAAGCCCATTTCATTTAATTTGCTTAAGTATGGGGAGGAAATTTATATGCATGGTTTTGGTGACAGCAATGAAGTTTCTAAAAAGATTAATGATGAAATGAAACAGAGACTAGAGCTATCCACAAAGGTTAACTGGAGGAATAAAAGTTATGTCATTGCTAATTACAGAATGAAGAGGGGCTCTGCTTAGCAGGACTGTAATACACCTTCTGGAAATTTTGAGCGATGAGCCAAGTCCCTGTCCCCTCACCTGAAACACATACCTAGCTGTCCATGCACCTCTGGTCCTGCTGGGCCTCGGGGAGAAGCAGGCTTGATCCCAAGACCCTGGGATCATGACCTGAGCCAAAGGCAGACGCTTAACTGACTGAGCCACCCAGGTGCCCTATCATCTCTGAAATGTTGGAGTCAAGAAAACCCAAGTTTAACAAATGTTTGGAGTGGATCACTGATAGCTGATTTGCTGGTCTTTGTACTAATGATTTTAATAAGGACAATTTACAGAAACCTGCCAAGTCTATATATTTTACAGTGGAAAAAAAAACTATAAACCGAAGATTTTTTTTAAAGATTTATTTATTTATTTATTTGGGGGAGAGAGAGAGAGAGAGAGAGAATACCAAGCAGATTCCATGCTGAGCACAGACCCGGACTTGGGGCTTGATCTCACGACCCTGAGATCATGACCTGAGTGGAAACCAAGAGTCAAACGTTCAACTGTGTTACCCAGGTACCCCAAAGATTCACAATCAGAATATAGGTTGTCTTTGGTGAGATGTGTGTTAGAACTCAGGCTGTCACGACTAAAGCATAAAAAGCGTATTGATGTGTATCCAGCACATTGAACACATTATTTTGAAAGATAGCTCTCAACATTTTAAAATTACATTTGGGGGAAGATGGAGATATTTATGACATAGCAAAATAAAAAAATACTCCCACAGCATCTAGATATGAAAACTCTTATTGTTTAATATATGTGCCATGGATGAGACAGCTTTGATTTGGGCTATTTTCACATAAGGGATAACATCTAAAAGATATTTTAAAATTTATATGTGTGAAACACTGATCAAGTCGTTAAACACAGATTTGTCAATTCTGCTACATTTCAAATAGGGTCAAACATTAAAATAGCTGATCTGTACATTTCTGGTTTCAGGAATGGAGGAGTATATAAGGTTGTTTTTCTTTTTTTTAAATTTTTTTAAAAGATTTTTATTTATTTGTTTGACAGAGAGAGACACAGTGAGAGAGGAAACACAAGCAGGGGGGGTGGGAGAGGGAGAAGCAGGCTTCCTGCAGAGTAGGGAGCCCCATGTGGGGCTCGATCCCAGAACCCTGGGATCATGACCTGAGCAGAAGGCAGACGCTTAATGACTGAGCCACCCAGGCGCCCCTATAAGGTTATTTTTCTGCATGAGATTTGGCCCCAGCTTTTTGGTCCATCTGAATCCCGGAGGTCCCCAAATGTGAGAGATGAAGGGAGTGGCTGTATCTTTTGTTATCCCTTCTCTGTTCTTGATGTGATGGGTTAGGTAGATATGGCAGGCTGAGGTATTAGGAAGTGTACGGGTGCATCTTTCCATACCAATTTGTGCTTATGAATCTTTTTTCTATTTCAAACTAGTAGGCTATATTTGGAAAGTCTAAACTAAGCCTCCAGGCTCCAAAGAGCAATGCTGGGGGGATTAAGAGCTTTTATTCTCTGGTGGGAGGGGGGCTGAGAGACATGCCATTTTGGGGGAGAGGTCAAAATTATTCAGATGTGGGTGACTATTCATGATCTTCCTGAATATTTGGCCAGCAGTTTTGAATCTTTTCTACAGCTACTGCTACAAATGTGCTATCTCAGTCCTTTGGATGGGACACTTCTCCTAACCTGTCAGACATAGAGGTTAAGCAGTGATGTCTGCCATGGCAATTTGCTCCTGGAATGGTGGTGTCTGGGAAAAAGTTAAAGGCAGTCTCGCCAGGTATTTTAGTGGCTCCGTGAGTGCTCTAAGATTTGTAAAGAATACTTTGTGGGATAGAAGGCACTAGTAAAACCATCGCTGTTGATGAAATACGCTGACATACAGCCAGGGGAGGAAGGAGGTGTTTCTTTGGAAGCCTGCCATCTTTCTGCCAAGCACCTTCAAGTTGAGATGATGAAAAGTCAGGTATATTTCACAGACCTGTGTCATACTGACCTGTCCATCCCATGACCATGAGGAGGACAGAGCCACATGCTGTGAACCATGAAAAGGAAGTCTGCAGGTGATGGGCAGAGAGACCCATTACCAAGGGTTGCAATGACTTGACGACTGGCTGGATAAACCTCTGCCATACGTCTATCTAGAGCTGTTCAGATACGTCTGTCAACAATGCCATGTGTAGTGAATGCATCCACTGAATGATTAAGTTCACACTGCGAGTATGGAGTGACCAGAGCCATTTTTGTTTTCCTATTTTTCACGCTCTCGTTTCCCTCTATATTTAAGTGTTTTCTATCTGACTATCCCTGGAAAGTGGAATTGCTCTGATGCCCTAAGCGTTTTTGTTCTTTAGTATATTAAAATAGTAGAAACATTTGATTTGGTGATTGGTGATGAAAATTTTAACCTTTAATACTTTGTGATTCACTGGGCGCCTGGGTGGCTCAGATGGTTAAGCGTCTGCCTTCGGCTCAGGTCATGATCCCAGGGTACTGGGATCGAGTCCCACATCGGGCTCCCTGCTAGGCAGGGAGCCTGCTTCTCCCTCTGCCTCTGCCTCTCTCTCTCTCTCTCTCTGACTTTCATGAATAAATAAATAAAACATTTAAAAAATACTTTGTGATTCACATATTAGCAAACCCCTCTTGAGGACTTACTGTATGACAAGGAATGTGATAAGGATTACCTCCTTAATTATCATAATAACCTAATGATGTAAATGTTGGTTTTTTGTTGTTTTTTTTTTTTCCCTTGAGAGATGGGAATCTGAAATGTAGAAAGGCAGAATAACTCACCAGAGGCCAAAGAGCTATTAAGAGGTGAGGCCAAGGACTGGTCCTTCATCAATGGGCATACAATATAGTATAATCATTCCCCTGAATTCCTCCCAGAGAAGCCTGGGTGTAAGATTAGTCATTGGCTGCAGATGTTTTCAGGCCACCAAGACAATATTAACCAAATTAGATGCCATCTTAAGTTCAGAGAATGCCACAGAATGATAATTATTTAATAATCACTCCTTGCTTAATGATGAATGGACAGATAAAGAATCACAATAGTTGGGTGGTGAGAAGCAGTTAAATGTCACATTTAAAATATTTAATCGCTGGATGGATTCAAACACTGGCCTAACACTGCACCCATAGCTCTGGATCAGGGTCTAGGAGGTCCCTTGCTTGACCAAGCATGGTGCACACAACTGTTTCTGTTCTTCTCCAGCCAAAAAGGATTCTGCTGTGCAGACTAATGCCAGGAAGGTCCACTTCATGATATACGCTAGTTATTAGATGGTGGGGAGCTCCAGGAGGGGCGTCCAAGGGAGAGTCCTGGTTCTGGGGTGGTGGTGGGGGTACTGGAGGCATAGGGTGGTGGCTTTTTGCCAACCAGTATAGAAGCATTTCAGTATTTTAACAAGTATGGAAGTACCAGTGTGAATTGACTGCGTAGAAACCTTGGGGGCTGCAACTGGTCAACCCCAGTGTGGCATCTCTTTCTGGTGGTGTTTTCCAAGGACTTCCTAAGGCTGCTGAGACTTGCCATTAATTGAAAAACTGTGAGAGGTTGGATTCAGATTCTACCACGGACACTGTTTGCTTGATTCCTGTAACACTAGAGGGCAGTAACTACCTTGAAGATGTAAAACAGGTTTCTACTCCAGGGTTGGTTAGCTTTTCCTCCCAGTCTCTGTCAAGTGGAATGAGACAGCTTTTGCAAAACTGTGCATATTTCCCCTCTTTTCTTTAACTTGCATCCAAATGTAGAGATGATTCCAGAACACATTTGCTGGAGAGCCCAGGGTATTTTTCCAACCATGTGTAATGTACTCCAGCCTGACATAGAAAGACCTTCCTAATCTTGGTGGAGGACTCATCTAGATCAGGTTTAGCAAACATTTATTAAATGCCCATGTAGAAACACCTAGCACCATTCTAGCAGATGGCCGGCATTTAATCCATGCTTATTTAACGAGTCCTTCATTTACTGTTGCTGGGTGATTTCATACAGGCAAAACCTCGGGGTGTGCCTGGGAACTTGTGAAGACGAAGTGTTATAAATGAGAATGCAGAAGTGAGTGGTGCTTTGTATACTCATAACATGCCTACTCAAAGATTGAGCTCTTCCATGTATGGGAGGTGGCCCTGACGTTAACCATATTTAAACACATGTAGCCACTGCCCTAACTGGGCTTATGGGAGCAAATCTTTCCAGCACAACTGATCCATGGAAAGGTGGTCAGATACACTAGGAGAAGCTCAGTTTGGAAGCCCAGAGGTTCTTGGCTCTACTCCTAACTTGCGTGATCAAGGGAAATGCTGTGAGTTCTTGGGCTGGTTGCTTAATCCCAATTTCCTCATCTTTAAGATAGTAGAGGTGGAGAAATGGGTGTAAGTCCCCTCCAAGTTTTGACTTTCTACAGTGAGCACAATGTCCCCTAGGGAATGCTTACAAAGCAAAACACAGAAATAGAATTTTTGAGTGCTATTCTTGGTAGGACACAAGGAAGAAGATGCATGTAATATTAGGTATGTTTCATTTTGAGATTCTTGACAGGATGTACTTTGCTTGCTCCCCACAGTGACTTTTGCTGAAGGAAAAAGCAGCAGGTGACCTATAAGTGTAATGTGGAGGGAAATCTGAAATCTGGGCTCAGGGCTAACTTAAAGAAAAAAAGAAAAATGAAGTTTCTATGGAGAAGATTTATGTTCAGATGTTAACTGAGATATTTACAAAATAGTGACAGGAAACTTCATTTTGCTGTAACATGGAGATAATCAGGCCAGAAATTGAGAGAGAGAGAAAGAGAGAGATGTGTAGCTAGACATTCCCAGGGTTCAAATCCTGGTTCTGTCATTTACTAGATGAGTAACCTTGGGCAAGTGAGAGACCTCTCTGAGTCTCCTTTTTCTCATTCAATGTCTGTAAATGTTAGTTGCTTCCTCCTTTTGCCTTCCTTCCCTTGAATTTGTAGTTGTAAGAAAAAAAAAGTGTTTCCTGTTTCATCTATTTAGTACAAATAATTCTCTGAAGCCAATGGGTAGAAAGAGTACCCAGCAAGTGTGTAGAAAAATCACAGTACACTAAGTCTGGCCTGAAAAAACCATGCCATTTGCAGAATGTTCCACAGCTAAAGATGAGCACACAGAGAAAGGAGACCAGAAAAGACAGATGGGTGAAGGATCTGGAAATGTGTCTGAGCGTGAGTCCTGGTGTATATCATGAAGTGGACCTTCCTGGCATTAGTCTGCACAGCAGAATCCTTTTTGGCTGGAGAAGAACAGAGACAGTTGTGTGCACCATGCCTGGGGGAAAGAAGGGTGGAGAAGACAATGTTGTCTCAGAGGTCGGTCACTGGATACTCCTTGGACTTGCATGGGAGCCTTGGGTGGGGGGATGGGGAGGCTGTGGGGCTGTGAACAGCAACCCGAGCAATGGTGCTAGTGGGGACAGATTTGTGGAGGGCTGTACATCAAAATGGGGAACCAAAGCTGGCAGATGAACTTGAGGAAAGCACTTATATGCAAACGTGTGGCACCTCTTCCGGAAATAACCAGGTGGACTTCCAGAAATAACCAGGTAAAACTCTTAATGGGATTGAAAATCCTAAATTAACAGCCTGGAGGAAATTTTAAGAGACATAGTTGATTACTATAAATGTGACCCACTTTACAGGAAACTTAGAGACCTAGGCCATGCGCCATGTGAAGAATGACAGAGGGAGGTTTGGGTTTCCTAGTAGAAAACAGGTGTAAGAAGACTGAGTGAAGTTTAGCAGAAACTGATGTCTCTTCCAAAACTCTGGTGTTAGGGTCTCATTGAGTCTGAATGCAATGCCCGAGACACCAATAGAATGTTCCAGAATTGCATGTTTTCATGATTTGACCATACGTATTTCATTTTTTTTGGCCTGCCTTATATTAAAGAACTTCAACTTCATGATTTTGTTAAAGGAACTTTGGCAAGCAAGATAATGGACTATCCACAATTTACATAATCTTGCTTAAAAATCAATATCGCATGTGCATGAAGTTCTCCGATGTCATTTTCACCGCATAGAGGATTTCCCCCCCGGGGAAACTAGCCTAAAGGAAAGAGGATCAAAAGGAGAGACAGAATGAATTAGGTGATGGGCACGGAAGAACACAGAAGGTGAAGAGGAGGCCAGGACATGGATGGAGGCCAGGTCAGAAGGGACAGCAGGTGGTGCACACAGAAGCCAAAAAGAGGTCATTGTGAGAAATTCTAGGAAGACAGAAGGAGAGCGGGTTCAGAAATTCTGATTCCTCCAACAGGGGAAACCGAAGAGGTGCAGAATCATAGATTATAGGCTTAGGTCACCAAGGTGCATTCCAACAGATTGGATTCATGTCTGGGGCTGCAGACAGTTTCCGATGGATGTACATCCAGCAGAGTAGAGTATTTGGAGAAGATTCTAAAGATGGAAATGGGGAACTGCACCCTGGATCAGAGATGGACAGTCAGGTCTTTAATACCACATGCCCGAGGGATGACCAAGGGTTCCAGAACAGTGTCTGCCTATCCTCTGCCCTTATTGTGACTCCTCTGATGGGGGGGATTGCCTACCTCTGGGGCACCACTTTGAATTCCTCTTGGCTTTGCCTCATTTCAGATAATGATGCTGTGGGAATCAATCCACACAGGCTTTCCTGCAGTTTCATGCAGGTGTGACCTGACTGCACCTTCCTCAGGTCCCTGCTGTGGACCTACTGCTTGCTGCCTCCAGCATTTCTGACACTGTAGCACGGCACACCCAAAGAACTGCTTAGTACTCACGAATGCTCCTCTCTGAAATAGAGGGGCGTCCATGCCCTGCAGGGGAAGCCCTGGGCCATCAGGGGACAGGAACCTAGGATAAATGCTTTCCCCTTTCTTACCCCAGGAGGATGATTCAGAGACACATTTCATGACTTCTCAGGAGATCGTGTGTGAGTAAGTCATCCAGGAGTGAGGGCCAGTTACAGAACGCAAATACCTCTTTTTTTTTTTTTTAAGATTTTATTTCTTTATCTGAGGGGAAGAGAGAGAGAGAGAAAGAAGGGGGAGGAGCAGAGGAAGAGGGAGAGGGAGAGAGTGAGAATCTCAAGCAGACTCCCTGCTGAGCACGGAGCCCATTGCGGGGCTCGATCCCACAACCCCGAGATCATGACCTGAACTGAAATCAAGAGTCAGACACTTAACCGACTGAGCCACCCAGGCGCCCCTGCAAATGCCTCTCTATGTGGGTTTCCTTAGTCTCCTTTCCCTCCCCTGTCCCTCAGTCCTGCTCGCTGGAATCATTCTCCCAAATAAACAACTCTGACACCGACCTTTGTCTCAGGCTCTACTCCAGGCTAACACAGGCTGGGAAAATAATTGAGTGAGAAGGAGATAAGGATCACCTCCCTGGGAAGGTTTCTTGCACATATGTATCACCGTATCACCCTGGGGAGTAGGAGTAGGAGGGGCATCAGGACAAACAGTGAGGACACTTTCTCCATCCTTTGCTTTGGAGGAGTGGAACATGAGGGGGGCAGGTTTCTCCTTGGTTAAGGACACTCCTTTTTCAGTTTCCCTGCTCTTCAGAGATCATTTCACATAAAACACAGATTTTCAGACTTAAAATCCCATATGCATTTCTCCATACCAAAGACTCTCAGTTTCTCCTGGGCTTAGTTTTAAGACATGGTTTCCAGATCTGCTCATGGACTTTTTCTGTAGCTCATGCATGCGGATCTATTCATCAATGTTCCTCTGGAATCGGTCTCCTGAGCACCAGACATCCAAGGGAATTCTTGCCTCTTGTCTTGGAGATTTAGTTCTTGGTTCAATAGTTGGGACCTGGATTGTTGAATGCAGACCTTGGCTTTCAGAGAATTCAATTACAGTGTTGGAAGCACTAATTACCTGCTTTAAAAACCAACATTATTAGCCAAGAATAATTATTACGGCAAGGAAAGTAAAAACAATCAGGAAGGGGCACATCTTTAAAGCCACCTTCAATTTCAGCTCTCCTCCAAGCAGAGATGGGAACGCACAAATCCCCCATTCTCCTCCTATTAAAAAGGAAATCCTCAACAGCAAGCAATCTGCTACTGAATTCCATTTATATTTTTTACCTTTGGTGTGAATAGTAATTAGACATAGTGACGAAAACACAACATGTGGTGGTTCATACAACTTTTGGTATTTGTTATTTTAAACTCATTTTCAGGATATAAATGAGTTTTGGAGTTTGAGTTGTGGTTGGTGGGTAAAACATGTCAAGTGTGTGCATGTGTTTGTGTGTGGGGGGGGTGGGTATCATAGTGAGGCTTCATGGTTACCATGACTACACCACGAAACTCCCCTGGCAACTTGAACAGTGTATGGGCAAAAGGAGGGTTTGAAAAATCGTACAAATGAAATCAGAGGGGGTTACAAGTTCCCAAATTGGAAAACTGTATTTCCTTAAATACTGCTACCATCTGGGCACATTCTCTTTTAAGATTCTGTACTCCAGATGCATTTTTGTCAAACAAAGCAGTTATCTTTAGTAGTATAACATGGAAGGAGCAGTGACTGAATGTAATAATTTTAAGGAAATCTGGGAACTGGTTTCACAGTGATGCTGGATTTAACTGGCATTGCTGGGGTCTCTGTGCCACATAAATAAAATATCCCCTCAAGGGGAGCAACCTTGTTGAATGATGGGGGACGATCTGGACAACATGATGATTCTCAGCATCCTCCCCTAGCCTGTACCTGCCCCATCTCTTCTGGGCCTGCCTGGGCTCCCAAGCGTGCCACAACTTTGGGGAAACATAACAAAAGGAAGGAGGATGACGATGAACCACTGCCTTGAGGCCTCAGGTTCTACACCTGCAAATAATCAGGTTTGGGGTAAAAAGTCTTCCAGATCTTTTGCCTGTCATTTTACCTTTTCATTAATTACAAATGTTGTATAATGTCAGTTGATTGAACAGAGACGTCTGGAACGATAGCGTGAGGAGCTCCACTGATCCACTCACCCGTGAAACTGGTGAAAATGTTTTAAAAACCCAACCATTAAGAACCTCTGGGGATGGTCCTATGGGCAAACAGCAAGTGAAAAAAAAACATCTATTCGAAAAAAATAACTATGGAAATTTGGTAAGAAAGGGCAGAGTGTGTAGCATTTGAATCAAGACCACTTCCTTTCTTACCACTCCTGCTCAGCAAAGAGGAGACTCCAGTCCAGCAGTCCAGGCCCACACAGCTAAGATCCAGGTGAGTGGGCTGGGCAGAAGAAGGGAGGAGGGACTGGATTTTAGTGAAGTCTATTCCACACACCCCTCTCCACCCCCAACACACACACTCATGTCAAGCCTCTGGGGTTGCTCCAGAAGGACTCCCTTCTTCTGCCCAGCCCCCACTTGTGGGACAATGTTCTACCGTGGGCACTGCGTACTGTCAATACTGGGGTTGCCTTTGCCAGAGCTTATGAGGTGGTGGCTCCATACCGGGAAAGGCAAGCCAAGGAGACTTCAGGCTGTACCTCCCTCTTAACCCCAACCTGGTGCTCAGCACATCCAGCCAAGTGGCATTCTTAGCAAAGCTTGCCCTCCTGCTTATCACCAGCTCCAGGGATGTCACTCAGAGATTTTCCCAGGGGATAAACAGACCATAGGATGGATAGCTCCTAATCTCTTCAGTCCAGTGTGGAGAAGTTCAAACCTAAGGACGCTCTCAAGGACAGAGAAGGTTGTGGTGAAAGGTAATTAACTGGGGGGAGACTCATGAATTTAATGAAGATGCAGCACAAAGGGTAGGCAGGCTAGTTTTCAGGAGAGAACTGGGGAATAAAGACAGCTAGGAGGAGCCCTTTTAGGGTCAGAACGAATATCAGACACAAACAGAAAAGTTTCCTCCAAAGGAGTCACCATTTGATTGGATTAGCGGATAGAGCACTTTATGCCGAGGGGCATTGTTGAAAACAACTGACAAGGAGTAGAGTGTAACAGCTGGGCCAAATCAAGGGAAGAGAGAAAGAGAGCCCAACCAATACCTTCATTATCCCAAAATGGCTGTGCGATTCCCCAAATCTGTACCTCCCTGAGGAGCAACCCCAGAGGCTTGACACTGAGTGTGTGTGTTGGGGGTGGGGAGGGGTGTGTGGAATAGACTTCACTAAATTCCAGACACCAAAAAATATGCAAATAACAAAACAAGCGTTGAAGGGGACACCGGTACCCCAAGTTGCAACAATATATAACCTCAAATGTCCAGTTACCAACAGAAAGTTACAAGGCCTATAAAGAAACAGGAAAGTAGGACCTACACATGAGGGGGAAAAAAGAAGACAATACAAACTGCTTGTGGGAGTGACCAGATGTTGGATTTAGCAACCAAAGACTTCCTAAAGTAGCCTTTGTCCATATGTTCACAGAATTGAAGGAAACCACGATTAAAGAAGTAAAAGAAGGCATGATGGCAATGTCATATCAAATAGAGAATATTCAAAAAGAAATTGAAATTATAACATACAGCTAAGCGGAAATTCTGGAGTTGAAAAATACATAACTGGAATAAAAATTTACTACAGGGGCTCAACAGTTGATTTGACGTGGCAGAAACAAGAATTACCAAACTTGTAGATTAACAGAGACTGTGCAAGATGAGAAATAGAGAGAAAAAAAGAATGAATGAAAATGAGGAACATCTCAGGGAAACAAGGGGACCGTCAAGCGTACCAGTGTATGTGTAATGGGTGTCCCAGGAGAGGAGAGAGAGAAAGGAGAAAATGTTCAAAGAAATAATGGCTTGGGTAGCTCAGTCAGTTAAGCGTCTGACTCTTGATTTTGGCTCAGGTCATGATCTCAGGGTCATGAGATCAAGCCCTGCATTGGGCTCTGTGCTGAGTGTGGAGTCTGCCTGAGATTCTCTATCTCCCTCTCTCTCTGCATCTCCCTGCCCTGGCTCATGCTCTCTCTCTCTCTCTCAAATAAATAAATAAATAAAATATTTAAAAAATATAATGGCTTAGAAGTTGCATAAGATTGTTGTAGCAAGTGAAGTGATACGATGATGTATAAAGTAAATGCTGCTAATCTTTCACTCACAGCTGTGTTCCCTACCCACCCTCAGGCAACCAATGCCACTGTTTGGTGTGTATCCTTCCATACTTTTCTCTAACTCATGCAAAAATAAGCAAATATAAGGGGCGGAGCAAGATGGCGGAGGAGTAGGAGACCTGGATTTCATCTGGTCTCAGGAATTCAGCTGATAGGGATCAAACCATTCTGAACACCTACGAACTCAACAGGAGATCGAAAAGAAGAATAGCAACAACTCTCTGAACAGAAAAGCGACCACTTACTGGAAGGTAGGACGTGCGGAGAAGTGAATCCGAGGTGATATTCGGGAGGATAGACAGCAGGGGAGGGGGCCTCCGTTGGCCGCTTCTGGCAAGTGCTAGAGCCGCGGAGCACAAAATCGGAACTTTTAGAAGTCGGCTCCACTGAGGGACATCGCTCCAGTGGCTAAGCTGAGGGTGGAAACCTTGCGGGACAGTGTGGTCTCAGGACCCTCAGGGTCACAGAAAGACCGGGGGTGCCTGAGTGCGGCAGAGCTCCCGGGTATCGGAGCGGGGAAGCCGGCTGCAGAGACGGAGCCGAGGGGTGGGCTCTCAGCTCGGGATTGCCATAAACTGTGATCCCCAGCCCAGTCGGGCCACTGCTCCTCCGGCAAGGACCCAACAAGCGGCAGAGCCGGGGAGACTCCCCTTCCTCCCCCAGGAGGAGTGGCACGGGAGCGCACCGCAGGGATCTGCTGGGTTTGGAGACTCCACACGGGATCGGGTGCCAGAGATAGAAACAGTCATAGGCCGGGTGAGCATGGAGTGCGCCCGGAGACCGGGGAGACGGGAGTGATTGACTGCTTTTCTCTGGGGGTGCACTGAGGAGCGAGGCCCCAAGTTCTGAGCTCCTCCGAGCGGAGAATGGGAGGCCACCATTTTCACCCTGGTCCTCCAAAGCTGTACTGAGAGCTTGCAGGGAACAAAAGCTCCTGAGAGCAAACACGAGCAGCTTGCTTAGCCCGGACCGACAAGGGCGGGGCAATTCCACCTCCGGCAAAGACATTTGGGAACCACGGCAACAGGCCCCTCCACCAGAAGATCAGCACGAACAGCCAGCAAGCCAAGACCAAGTTTACCGATCAAGAAGAACGGGAGAACTCCAGCGCTAGGGGAATACTGCACATAGAATTTATGGCTTTTTTACCATGATTCATTAGTATTTCAAAGTTAATATTTTTTTAGCTGTTTTTTTTTGAATTTTTCTTTTTCCCTTTTTCAACCAACATCTTATCAATCCCTTTTTTTAAAAAAATATTTTTTATTTTTCATTTTTAGAGTCAAACTTTATCCCTTCATAGTAGTTACCCTTATTTTTGACATATATATATAAGTTGTTCTCTCTTTAAAATTTTGAGATACAGTTTCTTCTAATGGATCAAAATATACCCTAAATCACTAGTGTATGGCTTTGTTCTAGTCTCCTGCCTGATCACATTCTCTCCCTTTTTTTTTCTTTTCTTTTCTTTTTTTTTTTAAATCTTCTTTTTTTTTCAAACAACTTCTTATCTTATCAACTCCTTTTATAAAATCTTTTATAAGTTTCATCTTTACAGTCATCTTCCATCCCTTCATTGTATCAACCCTTATTTTGTACATATATAAGTCTTTCTTCCTTTAAAATTTTAGGAGGCACTTTCTTCTAACAGACCAAAATACGCCCACAATCTAGTGTGTGGCACTGATCTATGCACTAGCCTGATCACATTTGATCATATTCTGGTTTTTTTGTTTTGTTCTGTTATTGTTTGTTTTTATCTTTATCTTTTTCTTTTTTTTTCCTCTTTCTTTTTTCTTTCTTTCTCTTTCTTTTCTCCTGGTTTCAGGTCTTTACTGATTTGTATAGAATATATTTGCTGGGGACATTGTTAACCTGTTAGCATTTTGTTCTCTCATTCATCTATTCTCCTCTGGACAAAATGACAAGATGAAAAAAAATCAACTCAGCAAAAAGAACAAGAGGTAGTACCATCTGCCAGGGACCTACTCAATACGGACATTAGTACGATGTTGGACCTAGAGTTCAGAATCATGACTTTAAAGATACTAGCTGTGCTTAAAAAAAGCATGGAAGTTATTAGAGAAACCCTTTCTGGAGAAATAAAAGAACTAAAATCTAACCAAGTCGAAATCAAAAAGGCTATTAATGAGGTGCAATAAAAAATGGGGGCACTAACTGCTAGGATAAATGAGGCAGAGGAGAGAATCAGCGATATTGAAGACCAAATGATGGAAAATAAAGAGGCTGAGAAAAAGAGAGATAAACAACTACAGGATCACGAGGGCAGAATTCGAGAGATAAGCGATATGATAAGATGAAACAACATTAGAATAATTGGGATCCCAGAAGAAGAAGAAAGAGAGAGAGGGGCAGAAGGTATATTGGAGCAAATTCCAGCAGAGAACTTCCCTAATGTGGGGAAGGAAACAGGCATCAAAATCCAGGAGGCACAGAGAACCCCTCTCAGAATCAATAAAAATAGGTCAACACCCCGACATGTAATAGTAAAACTTACGAGTCTCAGAGACAAAGAGAAAATCCTGAAAGCAGCTCGGGAGAAGAGATATGTAACCTACAATGGTAGAAACATTAGACTGGCAACAGACCTATTCACAGAGACCTGGCAGGCCAGAAAGGACTGGCATGTTATCTTCAGAGCACTAAACGAGAAAAATAGGCAGCCAAGAATACTATATCCAGCTAGGCTCTCACTGAAAATTAAAGGAGAGATAAAAAGCTTCCAGGACAAACAAAAACTAAAGGAATTTGCAAACACGAAACCAGCCCTCCAAGAAATATTGAGGGGGTCCTCTAAGCAAAGAGAGAGCCTAAAAGCAGCATAGATCAGAAAGGAACACAGACAATATACAGTCACAGTCACCTTACAGGCAATACAATGGCACTAAATTCATACCTTTCAATAGTTACCCTGAATGTAAATGGGCTCAATGCCCCAATCAAAAGACACAGGCTATCAGATTGGACTAAAAAACAAGACCCATCTATATGCTGTCTGCAAGAGACTCATTTTAGACCCAAAGACACCCCCACATTGAAAGTGAGGGGGTGGAAAACCATTTACCATGCTAATGGACACCAAAAGAAAGCTGGGGTGGCAATCCTTATATCAGACAAATTAGATTTTAAAACAAAGATTGTAATAAGAGATGAAGAAGGACACTATATCCTACTTAAAAGGCCTATCCAACAAGAAGATCTAACAATTGTAAATATCTATGCCCCTAACGTGGGAGCAGCCAATTATATAAGGCAGTTAATAACAAAAGCAAAGAAACACATTGACAACAATACAGTAATAGTGGGGGACTTTAACACCCCCCTCACTGAAATGGACAGATCATCTAAGCAAAAGATCAACAAGGAAATAAAGACTATAAATGACACACTGGACCAAATGGACATCACAGACATATTCAGAACATTCCATCCCAAAGCAACGGAATACACATTCTTCCCTAGTGCCCATGGAACATTATCCAGAATTGATCACATCCTAGGTCACAAATCAGGTCTCAACCGGTACCAAAAGATTGGGATCATTCCCTGCATATTTTCAGACCACAATGCTTTGAAACTAGAACTCAATCACAAGAGGAAAGTCAGAAAGAACTAAAATACATGGAGGCTAAAGAGCATCCTACTAAAGAATGAATGGGTCAACCAGGAAATTAAAGAAGAATTAAAAAAATTCATGGAAACCAATGAAAATGAAAACACAACTGTTCAAAATCTTTGGGATACAGCAAAGGCAGTCCTAAGAGGAAAGTATATAGCAATACAATCCTTTCTCAAGAAACAAGAAAGGTCTCAAATACACAACCCAACCCTACACCTATGGGAGCTGGAGAAAGAACAGCAAATAAAGCCTAAACCCAGCAGGAGAAGAGAAATAATAAAGATCAGAGCAGAAATCAATTTAATAGAAACCAAAAGAAGAGTAGAACAGATCAACGAAACTAGGAGCTGGTTCTTTGAAAGAATTAACAAGATTGATAACCCCTGGCCAGACTTAGCAAAAAGAAAAGAGAAATGACCCAAATCAACAAAATCATGAATGAAAGAGGAGAGCTCACAACCAACACCAAAGAAATACAAACAATTATAAGAACATATTATGAGCAACTCTATGCCAGCAAATAGATAACCTGGAAGAAATGGGTGCATTCCTAGAGATGTATCAACTACCAAAATTGAACCAGGAAGAAATAGAAAACCTGAAGAGACCTATAACTGCTAAGGAAATTGAAGCAGTCATCAAAAATCTCCCAACAAACAAAAGCCCAGGGCCAGATGGCTTCCCAGGGGAATTCTACCAAACATTTCAAGAAGAATTAATACCTATTCTTCTGAAACTGTTCCAAAAAATAGAAATGCAAGGAAAACATCCAAACTCGTTTTAGGAGGCCACCATTACCTTGATCCCAAAACCAGACAAAGACCTCATCAAAAAGGAGAATTACAGACCAATATCCTTGATGAACATGGATGCAAAAATTCTCACCAAAATACTAGCCAATAGGATCCAACAGTACATTAAAAGGATTATTCACCATGACCAAACGGTATTTATCCCTGGGCTGCAAGGTTGGTTCAACATGCGCAAATCAATCAACGTGATACAATACATTAACAAAAGAAAGAACAAGAATCATATGATCCTCTCAATAGATGCAGAAAAAGCATTTGACAAAGTACAGCATCCATTCTTGATCAAAACTCTTCAGAGTATAGGGATAGAGGGTACATATCTCAATATCATAAAAGCCATCTATGAAAAACCTACAGTGAATATCATTCTCAATGGGGAAAAGATGAGAGGTTTCCCCCTAAGGTCAGGAATGCGGCAGGGATGTCCACTATCACCACTGCTATTCAACATAGTATTAGAAGTCCTAGCCACAGCCATCAGACAACAAAAAGAAATCAAAGGCATCCAAATCAGCAAAGAGGAAGTCAAACTCTCCCTCTTTGCAGATGATATGATACTGTATGTGGAAAACCCAAAAGACTCCACCCCAAAACTGCTAGAACTCATGCAGGAATTCAGTCAAGTGGCAGGATATAAAATCAATGCACAGAAATCAGTGGCATTCCTATACACCAACAACAAGACAGAAGAGAGACAAATCAAGGAGTCGATCCCATTTACAATTGCCCCCAAAACCATAAGATACCTAGGAATAAATTTAACCAAAGAGGCAAAGGATCTGTACTCAGAAAACTATAAATACTCATGAAAGAATAGGAGAAGACACAAAGAAATGGAAAAACGTTCCATGCTCATGGATTGGAAGAACAAACACTGTGAAGATATCAGTGCTACCTAGAGCAATCTACACATTCAATGCAATCCCCATCAAAATACCATCCATTTTTTTCAAAGAAATGGAACAAATAATCCTAAAATTTGTATGGAACCAGAAGAGACCCCGAATAGCCAGGAATGTTGAAAGAGAAAAGCAAAGCTGGCGGCATCACAATTCCGGACTTCCAGCTCTATTACAAAGCTGTCATCATCAAGACAGTATGGTACTGGCACAAGAACAGACACAGATCAATGGAACAGAATAGAGAGCCCAGAAATGGACCCTCAACTCTATGGTCAACTCATCTTTGACAAAGCAGGAAAAAATGTCCAATGGAAAAAAGACAGTCTCTTCAACAAATGGTGTTGGGGAAATTGGACAGCCATATGCAGAAGAATGAAACTGGATCATTTCCTTACACCACACACAAAAATAGACTCCAAATGGTTGAAAGACCTAAACGTGAGACAGGAGTCCATCAAAATCCTAAAGGAGAACACAGGCAGCAACCTCTTTGACCTCAGCCACAGCAACTTCTTCCTAGAAACATCGCCAAAGGCAAGGGAAGACAGGGCAAAAATGAACTCTTGGGATTTCATCAAGATAAAAAGCTTTTGCACAGCAAAAGAAACAGTCCACAAAACCAAAAGACAACCGACAGAATGGGAGAAAATATTTGCAAATGACATATCAGATAAAGGGCTAGTATCCAAAATCTATAAAGAACTTCTCAAACTCAACACCCAAAGAACAAATAATCCAATCAAGAAATGGGCAGAAGACATGAACAGACATTTTTCCAAAGAAGACATCCAAATGGCCAACAGACACATGAAAAAGTGCTCAACATCGCTCGGCATCAGGGAAATCCAAATCAAAACCTCAATGAGATATCACCTCACAGCAGTCAGAGTGGCGAAAGTTAACAAGTAAGGAAACGACAGATGTTGGTGGGGATGCGGAGAAAGGGGAACCCTCCTACACTGTTGGTGGGAATGCAAGCTGGTGCAACCACTCTGGAAAACAGTATGGAGGTTCCTCAAACAGTTGAAAATAGAGCTACCATATGATCAGCAATTGCACTACTGGGTATTTACCACAAATATACAAATGTAGGGATCCGAACGGGTATGTGCACCCCAATGTTTATAGCAGTAATGTCCACAATAGCCAAACTGTGGAAACAGCCAAGATGTCCATCGACAGATGAATGGATAAAGAAGAAGTGGTATATATACACAATGGAATATTATGCAGCCATCAAAAGGAATGAGATCTTGCCATTTGCAATGACGTGAATGGAACTGGATGGTGTTATCCTGAGTGAAATAAGTCAATCATAGAAAGACATGTATCATATGACCTCACTGATATCAGGAATTCTTAATCTCGGAAAACAAACAGGGTTGCTGGAGTGTTGGGGGGTGGGAGGGATGGGGTGGCTGGGTGACAGACACAGGGGAGGGTATGTGCTATGGTGAGCGCTGTGAATTGTGCAAGACTGTTGAATCACAGATCTGTACTTCTGAAACAAATAATGCAATATATGTTAAGAAAAAAAAAGCAGAAGAAGATAGCAGGAGGGGAAGAATGAAGGGGAATAAGTCAGAGGGGAGACAAACCATGAAAGACGATGGACTCTGAAAAACAAACTGAGGGTTCTAGAGGGGAGGGGGCTGGGGGGATGGGTTAGCCTGGTGATGGGTATTAAAGAGGGCACATTCTGCATAGAGCACTGGGTGTTATGCACAAACAATGTATCATGGAACACTACATCAAAAACTAATGATGTAATGTATGGTGATTAACATAATAAAAAAATTTTAAAAAAGCAAATATACTTAGCTTTTTAAGTATATGAAATAGAGGGATAATATTCCATTGTTTGGATGTACCACAATTTATTTAGTTATTTCCCTATTCGATCATTTCCCTGCTAGATCTAACAACTAGGATTCTCTTTATCTAATAGCAGACATTACTATGTAAAATTTATTTCCAGCCATGTCTAGCCCTATTTTAGAAGTTCAGGGAAATACTTGTGCTGGAATAGGTTTAATAGAATTCATTGTCTTATGAATATTTAAGTGTGGGTGATCATCGTGGGAAAAGAGAAAGATGACAAAGATGAACTTGTTCAGTATTCCACTTGGTTCAGCCCAATTTCCCATATATCAAGTGTGATTTCAGTAGAAGTTTAGAGTCTGCTAGTATGGCAAAGGAAAAAGACTGGATTTGGAGTGTGTGGCTGAGTTTAAATTCTGATTTAGTCACCATTTCAGTTGACAATGGCCACAATAATGCTAAATCACGACCACTCATGAAATCTCAGTAGTGCACAACAGTAAAGACTATTTAGCTCACTTGTCTGTGGGACAGTATGAGGGTTGGGTGTTTAGGGGGTAGACTGACCAAGGCTTGGCCAAGCTGGGGTGTTCTGCTTCATGTGTCTTCCTAGAACCAGAAAACTAGGCTGGTGATGGCAGAGGTGCAAGAAACAAGCCCAACTACAAAAGCACTTTTGCAGCCTCTGCTTGCATCCTGTCTGCTAACATCCCATCAGCCAGAATAAGTCATGCAACTGAACCCAGAGTCAAAGGGGCACTAACCTTTACATGGCAACAGGAATGGATGTATGATCCTGTTATTGGGGTCGGAGTAAAGATTGGGAACCAGCCCTTGGTCTATTGTAGTCATTTGCTAGCTAGTTACTTTGTGTTATCTGAAGGAAGGAGATAATAGTACATACCTTGTAATTTTGTTTCAAGCATTAATTGCAATATTGTATTTACATTCCTTGGCATGTAGTACATAAGCAATGGCTATTAACTTCCTTGCTTTACAAAAGCTATTACGGAATATATGACTCTTTTATGTTCAAAATCTTATACCGTGTTGATCAAACTGAAAACATTTAAAAAAGTGTATACCATAAATTTAAAAATTCTTTTCCCAACACACTAGTACAATAATGATTTTCACATTACCTATTAAATACCACTTGCATAGATAATTTTGCATAGTTGCATCCAGAGTATATGAGACACTCTAAATTTTGCTGTTTTAAATATTCTCACATCAAAACATTGTTTTATACTTCTTACACTGTTTTCCTCATAATCCCTTTTGGAGGCTGTGTGATAGCTTATCATTTGGCTGGACCATATGAGGTAAACTATTTAATGGAGAGGTCTTACAGCGTCTAGCCTGAGCATCGGTTACCTGGGCTGGTGTCCTATTGGTTTCGGAGAATTGGCACCTGCTGAGTGATGGCAGGGAAGGTCTCAGGGAATGGGGGTTCTTGAGCTCCTATAAATCCTCTCTTCCCTGAGAAGACAAGCAAGCGTGCAGGAAAAGTATTAATAAAGTCCTCAATGTTATATTAGTGTGACTGTGCCCGAGGGACGAAAAACAAAGCCATCTGCAGGTACTGTCAATGACAATGACACAGGGCGCCCGGCTGCAGCCCCACCGAGTTGATTTTGTGGTTTAAGATATTTTAGCCATATGTAGGACTGAATCTGTGTGGCTTTGCAAATCAGATGAAGGAGCCATATTGCCTCATTTGTTAAATTGAAAAGCAGTAAGTGAAGTGGATCTAGAATTGGTTTAACAAGGGAGTAGCTAAGTAAGTGTGGTGAGTGGCAGGTGAACCCCATTCCCTGGGCAAATTTAGTCCAATTAGGGACAGTTTGGGCAGCAAGTCGCTGGTCTTTGGTGGGGGGCAGGGGGGAATCATGTGGCAAGCCACTATTGCTAAGACTAATTCCATCACTAGCCTCCAGAAGTTTCATGTCAAATTAGGGACTCAGTTTAGGCAGGAAAAGGGACTTCTTTTGTTTAGGGTGGTCTGATAAACATTTTCTTGTGAACTGCCCAGAGTCTTGTGGATGTGAGGCTGGCTCCTTTTGTGTCCCAACCTCTACTGTATCATAACCATACACCTTGTTTCAGGTCTGCCCAGGAAATTCAGAGGATGCTCTGAGTATTCATCATATTTCTCATAAGCAGCTTTCAAATTCACTGTGAAGCATTTCTTCTGTTTTCATGCCTCGATTTACATGTCCAGCAGTGGATCCCTGTGTCAATGGATAAATGACATGATGGTTATATAATTGTATAAAGTATTATATAAGTGTGGCCAATATTGGGGCGCCTGGGTGGCTCAGTCGGTTAAGGGTCTGCCTTTGGCTCAGGTCATGATCTCAGGGTCTTGGGACTGAGCCCTGTGTTGGGCTTTCTGCTCAGCAAGGGAGTCTGCTTCTCCCTCTCCTTCTGCCCCCCACCTCATGCTCTCTCTCTCAAATAAATAAATAAAATCTTTAAGTGTGGCCATTATTATCTTAATACCTTAATGAACATTAATTAAATGAGATAATGCATGCACCATTCTAAGCATATAAAGACATTGAATTGTAGATATTATCGCTCTCACTATAAGATGTTCAAGTTTTATCTCCTTTTGGATAAGGTGCCTGAGTGTTAACAGGGGCCTCCAGCAGATAAAGCCCTATCTGCCTTTTCTTCAACTGAGTGGCTTGACAGAGGAAAGTGTTCTGAGGTCACATAAGTTTGGGAAATGCTGCATTGTTCTCTCTCCCTGTGTGTGTGTGTGTGTGTGTGTGTGTGTGTGTGTGTGTGTGTGTGTGTGATATACATATTCAGACCATAGAGCTAATTTGTCTGAAAAACACACTTTGGAAATATTTCCCCATAACCTATTGAATGAGAGTGGAAATTTCAGATGAGGAGAATCGTCAGGGGAAGTAGAATTCTGATCTCTTTTCAAACAATGCTAATTCAGAAGCTGCCCTTTTCATCTCCAAGGAAAATGAAGGGGATTTATTAACATCTCCTCTGTGCCAGTCATTGATCCTGGCATTTCGGATACATTATTGCTAATAAAAATATGCTAATAGCTACCATTTATTGACCACCTAGAATGTGCCAGGCATTTCATAGAAGTGAGTGATCTTTACCATCCTCAACATTTTTGCAGAGTCGGTATTATCATCCCCAGAGGATGGAGGTTCCTGGGGCAAGTATGGGGAGCTAAGGTTCAAGCACAGTTTTGAAGGCTTCAGAGCTTCTCTTTGTGAGACCCTGATGGGAGAATTTGGCATTTCCAGCAGCATTTAAGAAAGACTAGGGAAGGAAAGAGGAAAAGAAGTCATCATAATAGCAGATGTTCATGTTCATTTTACAATTTAGAAAATGTTTCCCCATGCAGTTTCCCATTTGATTCCAAGTGCACCAGATCTGGGCCCAACCTCCCTTTCCAGCCTCAACTTTCACAGTGCTCCCTGCCTTCCCTGAATACCCATACAGTTCCTCCAGACAGTATCAATTGTGCTGCCTCCTTTGTTCAAATCTATTTATTGAAGTTATCACATTGAATCATAATTGCTGGTTAAAAGAACGAATAGAGGAGCAAATAGCAGCTCTCTTAGGCAAGTATTCATCTTGCTTGCTTTTTGTTTTCATGTTTTTGAATGGTCATGAAGCTTGGAGAAATTCAGTGACTTGTCCAAGGTCATATAAGTGGTCAGTGGCAGAGCTGGGGGTTCAGTCTTGAGTTTAGGAACTAGGAACGCCAACCCAGAAGAATTACAGTGATGAGTTCAGTTTTCATAGACTCTTTACTCAGGCTCTTCCCTGAAGGAGTATGACTTTTAAGGCAGGATTGATGAGCTTAACACTAGAACTCTTGTAAGATGGGTGAATTAAAAAAGTAGCTCTAACTTCCTATTTATATGCATCGTAGAGTTTATAACCACCGCCTATTCTATCCACTTCAACAGTTAATATCAAGGGGCCACATGGTCATAACGTTTTCTTTTTCTAACTAGTTGAGATAAGTACGTGTATCTTCTGGAGGTCTTTAAGTCAAAGGCCCTGCTATAGAACCTCTCACGATCACTCTTCCCCAACCCCCACTCTAGTGCTTTCCGGAGACAGACCACCCCTTTCTCTCTTCTCTTGTTATGTTGTGAAATTTTGGGTTTTTACACCTTACAAAAGGACAATTAAAAAAATTAATTGGGGGCACCTGGCTGGCTCATTTGGAAGGCCATGTGACTCTTGATCTCAGGGTGGTTTAAGTTTTAGGTCTTCAGTCGGATGGAGCATAGATAGAACATATCAACCAAAGGAGATAGGCTGCCTGGTTTTCCCTTTGAAATCTGGAGTCTAAAGCATTATTAGCAAGTCTTCCTGATTATTGTTATTTTTTTTTTTTTGGTAACTTTACTGTGGAGATAAGGAGGAAATCATTAAACCCAGATTATGGTTTGTCAGTTCTAGGAAGTGCCTGTTAAAGCAGCATCTAACACTCTTCTGGACAGTGGAGAATATAACATAACCTTGGCTTGTGAAGGGCTGACACAGGGCCACTCTGGGGAGCAGCTCCAAGCCTGGACCGTGGATCTTCCTCCTCCATTGGCACTAACCCTGGAGGCTTGTCTTCTGATTGCCTGGTTGGGACTGTGGACATGTGGCTTAGGACTTCTTGAGACGATCCAAAAAGAAGCTTTGTCTTTTTTATTCATCTTTCTTTTTTCCTTGTCTTAGACTTCTTTTTCTGAGATCACGGTTGTGTATCAGGGTCTGGCGCCCTCATGTGACAGGGTAGAGTCCTTGAATGTGCAGCACTCACTGGAGGCTGAGGTATCATTTTATCCTGAAGCCAGAAGCCCAGAGCTGAACTGGAGAACAAGCTGGGTTGTGCCCGGGCTAGCCTGTCTCTTTCATTAATTCTTCTTACTGACTGCGGGACTTATGAAAGGTTTACATTTTGACCTTCTGCAATTTCACTAACCCCCCTTTTCTTTTCTTTTTCAAGAACTGAACATCTTGGGTATTACAACTCAGATGAAGACTTTTATGGCCCTATCTATTTAAAGTAAAAATAAAACCTAAGTAACTAGAGAATGCTGGCTATAGTCTCAATTATACCTACATGAACGATGACCTTCAGAGTAGTTGCCTTGGGTGGACACACTATAATTTAGGGTCATTCAGGTACAAGTGGAAGAAAATCACTCTAGCTAAATTAGACAAAAGAGGGATTTATTTTAAGGATATTGGGATGTTTCACAGAACCCAGGAACACAAATATGACCAGGTCCTGGGATCAGAAACACAGATGCTCTCCAAATTCAATTTCTATTTTTTTTTAATCTCTGATTTTTTCTCTTTCGCCCTTCCTTCCTTCCTTCCTTCCTTCCTTCCTTCCTTCCTTCCTTCCTTCCCCAAGGGAGAGAAGGGCTGAGGTGCAGAGGGAGAGAGAAAGATAGAATCTTAAGCAGGCATCATGCTCAGTATTCCTGGAACCCAACATGGAGCTTGATCTCACAACCCTGAGATCACAGTCTGAGCTGAAATCAAGAGTTGGACATTTCCCTGACTGCACCACCCAAGCTCCTTCTGATTCTCTCTACATGCCAGTTTCTTCCTCCTTTTTACGTGTAAGTGGTCCCTTCATTTCTTTAGTCTCCATTATAGGAAAATAGAATATAAATCCAGCCTGCGCGCCCCATCCTACAGTAAACCACTCAAGGACTGACTGACTTTCTTTCTTGGTTCTAGTTTGCAAGGTTCCCATGCCAGCCCTTTGATCGGCTTAACTTAGGAGAGGTGCCTGACTCACGGGGCTCTCCTGGTAGCCATCTGGATGGAGTTGTCAGATGGCAGTAGGTGGTTGTCAGAAGAAGGGCGAAGGTGTTGGGAAAATGAAAAAATGAGCGTGAAAACCAGCAACTTGTCAATGTATTTGTGAGCAAACACTGAATTCATTAGTTCTGCTAAGTCAGGTCAATCCATTTTCCTGGGAAGTGAGCAGTGGTAAGTTTTTAACTCTATGAGGTATACACCTCTATTATTAATTGAATTTAGTTACTTCAAGAAATCAATTCCTTTATAAGATAACCATTTATTTAAACATATCTATTCACAGTGTCCTTTTCCTTAAGAAGCTTACAATAATAGTAAACACATACAGGGCTCACTTTGCCCTCTGCACTGATCTGTATCCTGTACCTGGGCACATGCACACTCATTCTGGTCCCCACAACAACCATATGAAGAAAATGAGGCACAGAGAGTTTAAAGAATTTGTCGAGGGTCAAGAGATAATTAGTGGTGGAGTGGAATGCAAGGTACATAATCAAACTGGGGTGAGAAGACATATTCAAATTAACAGAGAATAATGCAATAAAGAGTGGGGTAGAAGGACTGTTTTTTAAGCAAATTTGGAGAACTTTAAGAACTATATGAGCCAGTATCGTTACTCTGCTTTGATTTCCACATGCATCAATGTTTTCTGAGCTATCTATAAAGTGTCCATTAATTAGGGAAGGCTATTTTTATATTCAAGACTTTGCTTTTGGCATAAACACCCCTACTTACTCGAATGTGAATTTGTCGTAGTCATAAAATAAAGAATCGTAGAGATCATCTAGCCTCGTTCAAACTGCTCATTTTACAGACGGGAAAAACAACAACAACAACAAAAACAAACCTTGAGATCCATGAGGCTTAGAGGCCACAGTTATTTAGTGCCAGGTCCTAGTTTTCAAAATACCCTGGAATGTTGCATGATATTGCTTTCTATTGCATTCTGTCAATATCCACTTCATTTCAGCTTTCTCATTTCAAGGCAGATATAAGGACATTTCTATTCCTACCAAAAATAAAAGTTGTTGAAGATAAGATGAACATAAATTGAAAAACACTGTTACAGATTAAAATGTTACAGAATCTTCAATGCTATTATCATCACCATTGATTTTAGCATAAGACCTATCTTCCTGTATGTTGGATAGGCTTCAGCCAGAGATTGTAATCCTGGGAGGGTCCTTAGAGGTCATTTCTTGGAGTCTTCATTTTACAGATGAGGACACAGAGGCCCAGGGAGGCCTCTGTGACTTGCAGAAGGTCACATATTATAAAAAAAAAAATCTTCAATATTGGACTTCTGTAAGGATGAACATGTTGTGGAGTGGTTCCCTTGAAATGCCTGAACAAAATCAAGCTGAGGATGTTGTCTATTTCACATATAATTTCCCCTCTGGTATTTGACATTACAAACGAAAGCACAAGGCCAGATGCTTAATTGCTTCTAAATGGAGGCTGGGAAATGATAAGCAACTTTTTGCCATCTTTTTTGTGGGTCATTGTGTCTCCTCCAAAGTCATTGTATTTTTGTTGTTTGTTAGCTGATTTCCAAACTGGGAATTATGAAAACAATCTTTTAAGGCATTAGAATGACTTATAGAAAACTATAAAGTAGCATTTCCAGATTTTTCAGGCATTGTACTCTACCTTACATTTCCATTTGGTATGCAATTTAAATGACCATAACTGGCATATTTCTAGTCGACTCTTAGCACAACAAAAGGCTGTACATGGAAAAAAAAAAGACTATTCCTAGCCAGATACTCCTTGACAGTCTGATTTTCTCACCTTCTTTAACAAGTAGAGTTTATTCTTCTCAGATAATAAATGGCACTCAGGAGTATTGCAGAAAAATTAGAAAATATTTTAAAACATAAGAAAAAGAAAAAATATCCATGATCTCAGCATTCAGAGAAAATATCCTTTGTGATTTCAGCACATTTCATACCACTTTTTAAAAAAAATTTATGGTGATAAAATTATATTAAATATATGTGTATGGCTTAACATATAGTGATAAAACTTCATGCATATTACTAAATCAAGTATTCTTTAAACACCAATATCCATCATTTGGGTCAGGAAATAAAATATTATAAGCATCCCAGAAAATACCTCCATGGCTCTTGTGATTGCAACCTCCTCCCTTCCTTTTGGATAATCACTGTAACTTTTTAGCATCCCTGTATAGTTTTACATCTATACAGGTGTCCCTAAACTATACATTAATTGTAACACTTGTTACAATGAAAGAACCAATATTGATACATTATTATTAACTAATGTCCATAGTTTATTGAGATTTTCTTAGTTTTCATCTAATGTCCTTCTTCTGTTCCAGAATTACTTCTATGACACCGCATTACATTTAGTTGTCATGCCTCCTCAGGCTCCTCTTGGCTGTGACAGTTTTTAGACTTTCCTTGTTTTTTTTTTTTTGAGTTTTTATTCATTTACTTATTTTAGAGAGACAGTGAGCAGGGGGGAGGAGCAGAGAGGCAGCGAAGAATCTCAAGCAGACTTTGCACTGAGTGTGGAGCCCGATGTAAGAGCTCCATCTCAGGATCCTAAGATCACAACCTGAGTCGAAATCAATAGTTGGAAGCTCAACTGACTGCGTTACCCAGGAACCCCTAGACTTTCCTTGTTTTTGATGGCCTCGACAGTTTTGAGGAGTCCTGGTCAGGTATTTTGTAGGACATCCCTCTATTGGAACTTTTTTTGATGTTTTTATCATGATTAGATTGGAGTTATGGGTTTTGGGGAGGAAGATTGCACAAAGTGATACTGTCATCATGTCATCTAAAAAAAGTATATACCATTCAGGTGATTTGTGACCATTGATGTTGACCTTGGTCACCTGACTAGGGTAGTAGTCATCATTCTACCTCTGCAAAGTTACTCTTTTTCCCTCTTTCCACACTGTCTTCTTTGGAAGGAACATATTATGGGCAGTTCACACCTAAACAGTGAGAAGGTATACTCCCCCCTCCTTCAGGGTTGAGTAACTACAGACATTATTTGGAATTCTGTACAGATTTATCTTTTATTTTCCACTTATTAATTTATTCAATTATGTCTTTATGTCAGTATTGATTCATGGATATTTATTTTGTATTTTGGACTATAATACGATACTACTTTATTGCTCAAATTATGACATCTTTGGCCATTGGGAGCCCTTTCAGTTGTCTCCTGTGTCTCCTTGACATGCTCTTATCAATGTGTGTGTGTGTGTGTGTGTGTGTGTGTGTGTGTGTGTGTGTTTGAACACTTCCTTACTTCTTGGCAACACAGGATATTCCAGGTTCATCTTATGTATTTCCTTTGCTGATCCTAGAATCGACCATGTCTCCAAACAGCCCTTGTTCCTTTTAATGGAGAATGATATTAGGAATGAAAATCTGGGCTCTATGTGCACTTATTGCTACTAGAGTATCATTTCTTTTACTTCCTCTTAGCTGACAGAGTGAAGAAATATGTGTGTATATATTAGCTGGTGTACACATATCTATAAATATTGCTACTATGTAAACATATGTATTTATATTAAGCTAAACGTGAATTCTTATTGGTGTCTCCAGCTTTTGTGCATTACTGCATGGATCATTCCAGCTTCTTCCCTTGCTTATCCATAGACTCAGACTCCAGCAGTGAGAAACCTGACTTCAAGTATCCATCCATTTACTTAATTGTTCAGCTGCTGTTTATATGCATAGAAGTATCAAATTGTTAATCTAGATATTCTATTTCCATTCTATTATTTTTCCATGACCATGTTAGTGGTTACCATAGAAATCACAACATGCACACCTAACTTATTAAAAATTAAAATTTAATAAAATTTTTTCCTTTCCTCCTTGATAGACCTTAGAATACTTCAACTTCAGTTTCCCATCCCCTTATCTTGTTTTTATATGGTATTTTAACTCTCCAGGGATGTGCTTTTGTGGGTTATGCATATGCATATATGTGTGACATTATTTATACGTATATATGTGACCAGAGAGTACTGTGTGTACTTACACATATTTATCACTTTCTTTGCTCTTCATTCTCTCTTACATATCAGCTTTCCATCTGGGATCCCTTTCCTTTTGTTTGAAATATGTCCTTTGTCAGTGAGATGTTTGATCATGAATTTGGTTTTAGAGTGTTTGAAAAGTGTTTACTTCACCCTCATTCTCCAAAGATAATTTTGCTGAGGGTAGAATTTTAGGCTTGTGTTAATTTTCTTTCAGTACATGGGGATTTCATTCTTGCTGTTGAAGTCAGTTTTTTAGCCATTGCTAAACTTTGAGACTAATCTATCTTTACTCATCTTTTATCAACTCCAACTCCTTCCTTCCTTCCTTCCTTCCTTCCTTCCTTCCTTCCTTCCTTCCTTCCTTCCTTCCTTTCTTTTTCTTCATTTTTGTCACTTTGTCTTTTGTTACAGTTTGGCTATGTTGCATATAGATAGTAATTTCTTCTTATTTATCCTGCTTGGGTTTTCTGAGCCTGAATCTGTGGGTTAGTTCCATTCATCAATTCTGAAAAATTCTCAGATATTACCTCTTCAAATATTGCCTCTGTTCCATTTTCTTTCCTCCCTTTCTGAGACTATAATCACCAGTCTTTCTGTCTTTCCTTCTGTCTCTGTGTTGGATGTGTATGCTATCATCTGAATGCTTGCATTCCCCCCAGATTCATATGTTGAAATCTTAACCCCAAGGTTGTGGTATTAAGAGGTGGGGCCTTTGGGAGGTGATTAGGTCATAAGGGCAAACCCTCATGATTGGTAACACTGCCCTTATAAAAGAGACTCTAGAGCGTTAGCTAACCCTTTCTGCATGTGAAGACACAGCAAAAAGATGCCATCTATGGACCAGGAAGTAGGCCCTCAGCAGATACTGGATCCGCTGGTACCATGACCTTGGACTCCCAGCTTCCACAACTGTGAGAAATAAATTTCAGTTGCTTATGAGCTGCCCAGTCTGTGGTATTCTGTTACAATAGCCCCAGTGACTTAGACACTGGAAAATATCATCTTCTTTCCTAGTCTCCCTTCAGATATGTCCAATCCACTGTCCAATACAACTCCTGAGCCCTTAATTCCTTTTACTGTGTATTTTATATTCAGAAGTTCTGTTTGGTCTTTTTTTTTTCAGATCTACTACATCACTTCTTACAGTTTTCTGTTGCCACTGAATGTTTTCAAGCTTGCTTTTTATTTCTGTAGGTGTAATGGTCATGGTTACTTTATAATCAGCATGCCATACTGCTGTCTATTCCTTTTGTTGGTTTTCTTTCATGTTGCCTTTCTTCCTTGTACAGCTGGTTACCTTTGCCAACTTCCTGGTCATTGCACTTGAAAAATATTTGTTTGGATTCCCTGAGGTCAAAGGTAAATATGTCTTCCTCCAGAGTGCCTTAGAAGCTTGAGGCTTCCTGGCTTATGCTAGGCTATGCATATCTATGGTCTGAGAGGATTGTAGGTAGTTTTGATCTGGTTTGCCCCTATCCTTTAGGGTCATGCTTATTGAGGGAAAGAATAATAATATAATAATAATATAATAACCCCCTATAATAATCCCAACCTCAGGCAGGCTTTGGGCTTGAGCTTCTGCCCTCTTGCTTAGCAAAGCCTTAGGACCAGAGTCTAAGCAGTTTGACAAATAACCTCAAAGCAAATGCTCCAGTCATTATACTTGTGATTATTCATTGCATATTTTGTATCCTGATTTTTTTCTCTTAACATTATAATATAACTGTTTTCCATATACTCTATATCCTGATATTTATCTTTTAACAATATTATGTAATTTTTAAAATGTTATTAAAAACTGAATTTTTTTAAAAAAATCACATGATTTCAGCCATATCAAGCACTTGAACAAATTGTTTTAGCAGAATTGTCTATTACCAGTAAGTTCTGGTTACCTTTTAGATCTTTTATAATGGAGAAATAAAAATATTAAAAATCACAAAATTATAATCTAACCCTAGAGAACAGAAACTGATTTTGATAATATATCAGGTGAATAACAACAACAACAGCAACAACAAAACTCAACAGTATGTCCATTCCAAGGAAAGCTAGTGAAGAAGAGAAGTAGAGGGAAAGAGTATTAAGATCTGCTTGTGGCCATGGCTGGGCTTTGATTTCTGGACCACTTTTTGCTATTCCAGCTAGGGACTTATACTTACTTTCTCTAGCATGCTGAAAGCTAGCCATCATCAGGGAATGATTCCTGCTCTAAAAAGAAACATAAAAGTCCCTGGCTGACCCTCCTTCACTTCTGGAAGGAGTGTAAATTGCTATAGCTATTCTGAAGACCAATCCAACAATATTTACTTAAATGATTAAGTAATCATTTTCCCTGCAACTCAACGACTTCATTTCTGAGTAGTGTATCCAGAGAACCTCTCGCACAAGTAGATGATGAGAAGTGTAGCATGAAAAGCTGAAGGCAGCCCCACTGTTCATCCTTAGAAGAATGAATATGTAAAATATAACATGTGTATATGACAAAATGCCATGTAGCAGCCAGAAGGAGTGAAGCAGATCTACAAAAACAACATCTCAAATACATAATGTTAAATGAAAAATAGTAGGAAATTGAATGAGATCATAGAATGAAATCTGTTGCTGCTAACAAGCCAACTCAAACTCACTGGCTTATAACAACTGTGCATTAGCTCGCGAGGCTGGGAGTCCACATTTTGGGTGGGGATGTGCAGGGCGTTTCTGCTTCTCTCTCCTGGGCTCGCTCATTCCTCTGCAGTTGGCTGGCAATTGGAACAATTGTTACAAGGTTGTCTAGGATGGCTTCACCTGCCCATCTGGGCATTGATGTTGGCTCCTTCTGTCTGGGAGGGCCTCATTCATGTCTGCTACAGCT
This sequence comes from Eumetopias jubatus, assembly GCF_037043125.1. Classification (NCBI taxonomy): domain Eukaryota; kingdom Metazoa; phylum Chordata; class Mammalia; order Carnivora; family Otariidae; genus Eumetopias; species Eumetopias jubatus. Next base: position 127,628,011 of record NW_028274813.1, read on the forward strand.
TGTAGGCTAGCTTAGACTTTCTCACATAATAGCAGGAGACTTGCCAGCAGCAAGAGAGGTCAAGCCCCAAAGCACAAGGTGTTATTAAGCCTTTGCTTGATCATGTTTGCTAACGTTCCATTACCCAGAGCAAGTGATGTGCCACCCCTGGACTCACATGAGAGCATGGACCCAAGGAGGTGTGTGTGGTTCCCTGGCTGCCAGGACTGCAACAATCCTCCACAATAGAACAATAATTCCTATAGGCTGAACTGTGCTGCCCCCACATTCCTATGTTGAAGACTTACTGCCAGGACTGCGGTATGTAACCATATTTAGTGCCACAGACTTAAAAAAGGTAACTAAGTTAAAACGAGGTTTTTTAGGCCGGGCCCTGATACAATCTGACTGAGGTCCTTACGAGAAGAAGCAATTTAGAAACCAAGTATGTGTGCATGCAGAGGAAAGACCATGTGAGGACACAGTGAAAGGCCATCACCTGTAAACCAAAATCTGAGGCCTGAGAAGAAGTTAACCCTGCCAAGACCTTGATCTTGGACTCGAGCCTCTAGAACTGTGAGAAACATCTGTCATTGAAGCCACCCTGTCTGTGGTATTTTGTTACAGCAGCCCGAGCTAAGTAAGATGATGGCATTCACGTAACTGTAAAGCCATATTTGCATTGTCCATAGATATGAAGGCAGTTGAATAAACATTAGATTACCAGAGTGGAGGTGTCTACATGGGAAAGAGAATGGCATTGGGGCAAGAAAGAAGGTGGAAAACAATCTGACAAGAGTGCCATGCAGGACAGATAATAACAGTATGGCACGTATTTAAGAAGCTGATCAATTCAGTGATCTGTACCTGAGTGTGAAAAATGGGATCAAGTAAAATAAACACAGTCTCTCCTGCTTGAGGCAGAATTGGCCTTCGTAGCAGTGATAAGACCATTTTTTAAGGCCTAATCTTACTGAATTCAACTACATGAGGGATTGTCTTACGTCGTTGGATCTTTTACATGAGATAACATTGCTTTTATTTAGAGGAGAGGAAACTGAGGCAAAGAGAACTTAAACAAGCTGCCCACAGGTGCACCGTGAGGAGTGGTGGGCAGGGGGTTGAACTCCAGTCTGTGTGATTCCCATCCTGAGTCTTGGCAGCCCCCATCTGATCACCCATCACTTAGCATCTGTGCCTCTTCAGCAACTTGGGCCCTTTCCCTGTGTCTAGAGTTGGACTCCTCCCTTGCTTTTGGGTGCTTGTCTTGTTTCTGAGTCACTGGTCTCCTCATGTCACCTGCCTTGTTCCTCTCTGCTGTCAGTTGGGCCCGATTTATGAGGTGGCTCTGCCCTGGTGCTGGCCTGGCCCCCCACACACTTCTGCCTCACCAAGGTGAATCCAGCATTGCATTCCCAAGGTTGGGGGGCTGGAGCAAGAAAGAACACAGCCAGCAATAGCCAGAAAGAGGCATCAATCGGGTCAGGCTTTAACTCCCGCGGTTGTGGTTGTGGGCACTTTGAAATATGGATGACCAGATCCCCTCTTCAGAGATTCTGATATAACTAGTCTGGGGTGTAGCATTGGCAACAAACATTTTTAGAAAGCTTGTCAGGTGACTAGTGACTATACTGTATAGTTGAGGTTGAGAACTACTGGTTGGAAGTTCAAATTTTAGTGCTAAGTGGATATGTTATTATTATTATTATTATTTTATGATTTATTTATTTATTTGACAGAGGTGGGGGAAGAGGGAGAGAGAGAGAGAAAATCTCAAGCAAACTCCACGATAGTTGGGCATGGAGCCCAACGCCGGGCTTGAACTCACAACCCCGAAATCATGACCTGACCCGATATCAAGAGTTGGACACTTAACCGACTGAGCCACCCAGATGTCCCTGTTTTTATTATTTTTAATGGATAATAATTAATTTTTTATTTTTATTATTATCCCATTTTATTTTTTTAGCTTTATTGAGTTATAATTGACAAAACTCTAAGATATTTAAACTGTACAATGTGATGATTTGATATATGTATACATTGTCAAAAGATTCCTTCCACTGAGTTAATTAACACATCCATTACCTCACATATTTACCCCTTCCCCCCCTTTTTTGGTAAGAACATTGAAATTTCCTTACATTTCAATGATACAATATGGTTTTATCAACTATAGTCACCATGTTCTTCATTAGATCCTCAGGCCTTATTCATCTTATGACTGAAAGTTTGTACCCTTTTACCAACCTCTCCCTACCCACCCCCTGTCCATCCCCTTATAACGGCTAGTGAGAGCAGATTGTTAAGCCCTGAAGACTTTTCCAAGTTGGCTGGTGGTAGCTTGAAATTAGCCATGGGGAGAGTATTTATCCCACCAAAATTGGCAAATGGGACAAATCAGGACTTGTTCTTTGGAGAGTTGGTTTATCAGAACACTGGTGGATAGAATTTTCAGGAGCTATAAGAATTCATGTATGTCAAAGGTCTGAACATGGTATGATGGAGTGCAAGTATCCGTGTGTCAGAGACGTGAGCACACATCAAATGGCTTTACAACTTTATAGCCCAGTGATGAAGGGAAAATTATTTTGTCCTACCTGAGCTTTGATTTTCCTAGCTTTTAAGTTGGAATAATAAAACCTACCTCACCAAAATGCTGTGAGGACTAAAACACATGTGTGAAAGAATTTAGCATTGTGTACAACATAGGTGCCTGAAAAATATCGGTTGAATATGCCCAAGGAGCAAAGTCTAGCTAATACACCCATCCATAATGCTTTCAGAAAATGCAAATGATAGTCCCACTTACAAATGTTTAGTGTATGCTTGATTTTATATTTTTCACGCATTAGTCTCCTTCACTTACAACAACCTGTTGTGGTGGATGCTGTGCTTTGCCATCATTTTAAAAATGATTAAATTCACAGAGCTATTTTTTTTTTGATAGGGTGTTGGGTCTGTTGGGTTTCAAAGCCACTCCTCTTAACTGTTCCATGCTACTGTAAAGGGTGGTAAATGCTACGTGATGATAATGCATGCAATAAACATGATCACATGTGGTAAGTGTGTCTGCCTCATTAAATTAAGCGTGAGGTCATCTGGAAAGCAGCACCCTTTGTATCAATTAACATGGAATCACAGCTTTGTAGGTCCCTCAGGGGCTGCCTGAGATCTTCGCCAGAAAGTGTGCCATAAATTGTGGCCATGTTTTACACAGTGCCATCGCTTTCTTCAATCCTGTGGGGATTAGAGTCTTACTGGAAGAGCTTCTTACCGTCCTTAGCTAAACCAGCGTGAAGTCCCATTCTCATTCCACGATCCAATTCACAAACCTTTGATACAATGGTAATGATAACAGCCTGCCATTCCCTGACGGGTCTCCCCACTGTCTGGTGAGTCTGGGTCAGTTCCTTTAAAGAATATAAAGTGAAGTCACTCATTTCATCCTGGTCTCCTCGATTAATCAATTCTGCCGTCTCTGGGCCATTAGAAGATCTCAATTTCTTCATCTATTCACACTACATTTCAAATCAGGGCAAAGATATTTTTTCTCCTCTAGAATTTTCCCTCTGGTCTGGTGTCCTGCAGAACAGAGGCAATGTGAGAAGCTTCCTCCTTTGTTTTCATGGAAAAGAAACCTCGAAAATGGATTTTGTTTTCCTACTATTTATTTTTTTATTCAGTAGCTACACTTAATCGCCTTAGAGAACAAACCGCTTCCTCTCCTCTCCTCTCCCTTCCTCGCTCCTTCCCTTCCTCCTGCCTTCTCTCTCTCTTTTTCTTTCTCTCACTTTTATACAGTGACTTCTCCGTAGATCATGTTAAGCATAATTTCACCTCTGAGGAGTTGCCAAAATAGTACTCTGAATCTACAGAGAATGAAACACACAAAACAATCTGTTTTTATAGCAGAGTTGATCAGATTTTGAGAGGAAATTCGAAGTCTTGATTTAAGAGTTTCACCTTCAAATATTTCATTAGCTCCTCATTAGTGACTAGTATTCCTAAATCACACCTTATAACTCAGGTGGTTATTGGAGATTTTTTGGGGTGCAACTTTCTGTGTATGTGTATGTGTGTGTGTGCACTTGTGTGTGTATGTGTGTAGTGTGCACAGATGCACCTGTGGGGAGGTTCGGAGGACTGATTTCAAAGGATCGAGAAGGGCTTGAAGAACTACAAGCTGATTCCAAGTAGAACCACATTTTAGGGAGATTTTGGAAAGAGATTGGTACACCCCATTCTAATCAGAGAGGGAAGCGGACCCTGAAACTCTCCAACTACAGAAGGATAAATGTGAGCTTTGGTGTGGGGTGAGCATGTGGCTGGGGGTATGTGGGAATGTGTGGGAGTGTTTGTCATTCCGCAAAGACAACACCATACTTCTTTGCCTGAGGCTTTCTTTATCTTTGCTATAGGCTGTTTCACATGAGAATTCATGGCATATGAGGAATAGCCCGTGATTTGACTCTTTTTTTCCATTAACAAGTTTTATTATAATAAATGCTGGGTTAAGAGTCTGGGCATTAAATAATCTGGAATGCTGGTTTTATCTTTATTGGCTGTGCAAATCCAGACAAATTCTTAACTTCATGAGCCTCAGCCTTCAATTGGAAAATAAAATTGCTCAGTATCTACCTATGGAGGTTAAATAAGATAATGCCTAGAGAGCCCTTTGTACAAGTTGCAGGCACAGAATAAGGGCTCAACAAATGTGAGTTATTTTAATCGTTTTTATTTATTCATTTCATTAAGATACATCAGATTTCTTTAAGTCTTTGTTCAAACATCTTTTCTGAGACCTTTTTCCTGGCCTTTCAAGGTACAGTTTAGGCAATGTTTCATGTCTCTGTTGAGGCTCAAAACATGTTGCTTTGTGGGGTGCCTGGGTGGCTCAGTCATTAAGCGTCTGCCTTCAGCTCAGGTCATGATCCCAGGGTCCTGGGATCAAACCCCGCATTGGGCTCCCTGCTCAGTGGGGAGCCTGCTTCTTCCTCTTCCACTCCCCCTTCTTGTGTTCCCTCTCTCACGGTCTTTCTCTCTCTGTCAAATAAATAGGTAAAATCTTAAAAAACAAACAAACAAAAAACATGTTGCTTTGTAATTTATCTGTTTTTTTTTTTAATCTGTCACTTCCAAAGTACACTGAATCCTCTTGACTAAAGGGAATGCTGTGAATATTGCTCATCTTGGTATATGACTAACCAGTACCTAGCCCAGTACCTATACATTACTGTCTCTGTTTATTCATCAGATATTTACTGAGTGCCTGCTATGTGCCAGATATCATGCGGGGAGCTAGGCATGCAATGGTATGCAGTCCCTATCTTCAGGAAGCTCACAGGCTAGTGAAGAATATGGGTGAAGTGTAAATCAACACAGGGGCACCTGGGTGGCTCAGTCAGTTAAACATCTGCCTTTGGCTGAGGCTTGGGATCAAGCCCTGGGTCAGTCTCTCTGATCAGCAGGGGGTCTGTTTCTCTCTCCCTGGCCCTCCACCTCGCTTGTGCTCTCTCTCTCTCTCTCACTCACTCTCTCTCAAATAAATAAATAAAAATCCTAAAAAAGTAAATTAATGTGTATTTTGGTAAAAAGGGAAGTTCAGCTACACTTTTTATACTTAGAAGAGGTCAGAGAAAGCTTCCTAGAGGTGGAAGTTATACATAAAGTGATCATGGGTACATATGAGAATTTGAGGATCTTGCTTTAGATTTCTCCAAAAGCAGAACCCGAGAAAAGAACTAGTTTATTTGGGAGTTGATCCCAGGACTGAGAGAGGAGGGAGAATGAGAGAAGGAAGGAAGAAAAGCCAAAAAAGGTGCAAGATTGAGCTGAGTACTGCTCTGGTGAATGGGATGTAGAATACACTATACAAATTCCCTTTGAAGGGCCAGAGGTGGGGCATTTATTTATCAGCCCAGTCTTCTATTGGATGAGGGTTACCTCCAGAGAAATGAACTCTCTCGAATTTCTTGTTCTGTACAAAGGCTGAGCCAGCTTCTTTGACTTCAGAATCTTTTTTTTACTCTTTTTTTAAAAGATTTTATTTATTTATTTGACAGAGAGAGACACAGTGAGAGAGGGAACACAAGCAGAGGGAGTGGGAGAGGGAGAAACAAGCTTCCCACTGGACAGGGAGCCCGATACGGGGCTTGATGCAGGGCTCGATGCCGGGCTCGATGCAGGGCTCGATGCGGGGCTCCATCCCAGGACCCTGGGATCATGACCTGAGCCGAAGGCTGATGCTTAACAACTGAGCCGCCCAGGTGCCCCTGACTTCAGAAAGAATTTTAAGGCAGAAAGTGGAGAAAGGTTTGTGGGAGGTGGGATGGAACAGTGGGAACTGTCCAGCAGAGCTTCAGCTGAAAACACATCGAAGGTAACTGTGTACAATGCAGAGAGCCTTGGCCATCTACCCATTGGGGTGAAAAAGAATGCCTTGCCCTAAACCTCATGGGGAGTTTGCCAGGGTTCAAAACATCTTAAGAACTATGAAAACCACTTCAGAAGTTCCTGAAGTTTCTCACAGTTGCATACTGTCGGGCTCAGTCTGCCTTCCTTCAGTAGCCACCCAACAATTGTAGTTGAGAAATAAACCACTGGTTTTAAAGAATGTGTAATATATTCATTGGGTTTGATTTAATTTTTTCAGAATAAATTCTAGCATTTTTTGGAACTAAAACTTGTTTTATATTCTCTCAAACCCTGATTCATCTCTCCCCCTTAGCATGCCTTGTCAAATCATCAACCCCCTGAGGAAGCAGCTGTTGCTGTTTCCTGAAAAACTAACCACTCTTTTCTTAGCAAGTACTCTAAGGGAAGGAGAAGAAAGGAATGCATATCAGTTCCCCACAGCATGTACGATATTTGAAAAATAACGCAATGGCCAGTTTCCTCTTGGGGGTGTGGTGGGGAGAGAATGCAACTCTGAAAATCTCTAATGGTTAGATTCAGAAAAGGTTAGGCATAGTCTTTAGCTCCGCCCCTCCCCCAAATAATTATTTTTGAAAGAATGACTACCACTGTACATACTAACCTTCTCTTCAAACTACAATATCCATAAAGATTATGATTCTTTTGTACAGTGGGAAGTGCATGTGCTTTAGAGGCAGAAACAGCTGGGTCCAAATTCTGGCTCTGCTGAATGCAAAGTCTGTGACCTCAGGATAAACATTTATTCTTTCTGAGACTCCATTTCCTCATCCTCAAGGGAAAGAAATAATACTTCTTTCACAGTTTTTTTTTCAAAGATTAAATGAGGTGCTATTTGTTAAACTGAGTAAAGAGTCAATATTCAACAATGTTAGTTCCTTCCCTATTTCCTTAGCCCAAGGGGCATGAAGTAGTGTCAAGTTCCCATTGTAACCAGAGACCCACATTCGTCAGGGGGTTATCTTTCACATTCAGTACAGTCATCACTGTTGAGTTTCCAGAGCCATGAGAAGCAGATGTGAATTAACTGTATTTATTTATTGGATTTTTCAATTATTTACCTAATTAGACTTATTTTATTTATCATTCATTTATTAGATTTTTCTCAATCAAGCTTTCCATGGACTATCTTCTTCTAAAGTAAATAGAATATAGGGATTATTTGGAATAGACTTTTATAAGGGTCATCCAAAAGGAAAAGGAACCGAGAATATGGACATGCAATTAATAGAAGAGGAAAACCTAATGGTCAATAAACACATGAGAAGATCCTCAGTCTTAATCATATAAATGAAAATACATATTATGGGGTGTGATTTTTAAATCCATCCATCAGCAAAAACATAGGAGACCGACAATGCTAAGACACGGTGAGGTGGCAGAGCAGTGGATATCCTTATGTACTGCTGGTGTTTGTGCAACTGAGTAGAGCTACTTTGGAGAGTGATTAGGCAATATGTAGCAAAGTTGCAAGTACACACACCCTGTGACCAAGTGATTGCAGCTATAGGTACATCCTCCAGAGCCACTGTCACATGTGTCCATAGAGATGTGTGAGCATGGTTGCTAACAACACAAATGAAGGGAGGGGCAATCTAAATGTTCAGGAATGGGGGCGCCTGGGTGGCTCAGTCAGTTAAGCACCCAACTCTTGATTTTAGCTCAGGTCTTGATCTCGGGTCATGAGTTCAAGCCTTGCATTGGGCTCTGTGCTAGGCATGGAGCCTACTTAAAAAAAAAATTAGATAAAAATAAAATAAATGTCCAGCAATAAACCTGGATTAGAAATAGTGCTTTCCTAAGCTAGAATGCTATGAAGATGTTATATGATGAGTTAACATGGACAGGCACGGCAATATCTCCAAGATGTACTGTTTCATTAAAAATGTATCACAACGGGGCACCTGGGTGGCTCAGTCTGTTAAGCGGCCGACTCTTGATTTTGGCTCAGGTAATGATCTCAGGGTGGTGAGATGGAGCTCCAAGCAGGGCTCCCTGCTGAGTGCGTTTATTATCACAATAGTGAAAAGTTGAAAACAAGTTAAATACCCACCAGCAGGGGAAGTGATGGTAGCTAAATCAAACTAGAGGAGTTGTATCAATATGAGTGAATATCAAATGCAGAAGGAAGTATGTGTATCTTTTAAAAGTTAAATGCATGCAAAATTATACGAGGTATTAGTTAGTACGGTTGGCCTTTGCACAATGCATGGGTTAGGGGCACTGACACCCCTGCAGTCAAAAATCTGTGATTAACTTAGGACTCCCTAAAAATCTTAACTAGTAGCCCACGGTTGACCAGAAGCCTTACTGATAACATGAACACTCCATTAACAGATATTTTGTATGTTACATGTATTCTATACTGGTATCTTACAATAATGTAAGATAGAGAAAAGAAAATATTAAGAAAATCATAGGGAAGAGAAAAATACATGTGTGCATATTTATTTGAAAAGAAAATCTGCCCGTAGGCAGGGCAAACTGGGTGGGCTGGACAGGGGCAGTGGCGGGTGGCAGGGGGCCTGGGATAGAGATTTTCCTAAGCCTGGAGGTCTTGGTTCAGTGGGCAGCTGGGGGGCAGCCCCGCAGGTGACTGCAGGGCATGGAGGCACAGTATAGCTATCTCCTCTGCCTGGAGGTGCACCCCCTGCCTGTGGCCGTGGACAGCTGTGGCCACTCGTGAGCATGCTCTCCTCCAGGAGGCCGAGAGGGTGGGCTGCAGGAGCAGGGAGGGGCACAAGCCTAATCCAGGAGGGATCTGGGGCCCTGGCCACTTTTGTGCAGCCCAGCATTGAGCCCTGGGAGAAGAGAGGGCAGGGGAGCTAGGGCTGCTGGGGTCTCCACACGGTACCACCTCTGCCCTCTGGACACATTGCTCTGCTTCAGCCCAGGGTCCTGCTCGCCAGCCCCCATGCTTGACCCCACCACCCCTTTTGCACGGACAGGGGGATCCTGCAGCTCTGACTGGTGGCAGCCCCAGGGGTGCTGATGGCCTTAAGGGGCCTCCCCAGGTGCTCAGAGGGCAACAGGTATAACCTACAACCTCCATGGCAGTTGCCTTCCATTTGATTCCATGGACACTGGGGTGGGCAGCTGTGAATAAATAAATGCCTTGTAGCTTTTGCTGTCATTTCTCAAAAAAGAAAAAAAATCCACCCATAAGGGGATCCCTGCAGTTTAAAACCATGTTATTCGAGGGTCAACTGTCCATACCTATGTAATTGAAGTATGGTTGCATATTTGGGAAAAAATAGTCACTAAATGGGGAGTAAGTGTCATGGGGGATATGGGGAGGAAAGAGAATCTAATGGGTGAGAACAGGGCTGTTTTATGTAATCTGAAATATTCCAAATGACTAATGGAAAATAAGGGTCCTAATGGAGGGGACATTGCCTCTACTAATTTAAATAGTACTTTAAAATTTAAAAAACAATGGTCATGTTTCCCTTCCATTAGCTATAAGATCTAGGCAGGAAATGCCTAAGCTGTATTTCTACACTTTGGACTTTTCTGAGTTCATGAGATGAGCTCAGCATCTCTGTCCCTGTTTCAGTCCGGGGCAAGATTCAGAGACAAGACAGGGAAACAGGATGAGCCTGTCTGGAAACTGATGCTCCAACCAGATGTCGGCACACGCCCCTCTCCTCTCCACTCTGTACACTCATTTCCCCTTTGCCTCCCTCCGCAGCTCCCAACCTCCCCATGGCTCTTTGGGCTCCATAGTCTCTCAACTATGTCCTTCAAATCAACAAGATTTTCCAACATATTCAGCCCCCGTGAACATTGCTGAATGGCGCCCAATTCTTTAAAATTTTACCTCAGTCCTTTTCAGTGTGATGAATGAGCCTTCTCATCATGTGCTTTGTTTTAAGCTGCTGTGAATCCCAACTCTTGTCTCCATGGTTGGGAAAAGGGGCGGGGGGAGGAAGCATTTGCTTTATGGGATTGTTCACAGTTCTTCATAAAACATCCAGCTGAAGAAAGATGTTTTTAATGGACAGAGACTTTCTCCTACATTGTGCAGAATCTGCACCTCTCCTGGAATTAATCCTGATATGGGAAGTTTTCCTCTTCTCTTCAGGGGTTTCTTCCCACTGGGAAAAAAAGGGAGAATGGCAGACAGGACACGAGATAAGTACTGCTTTTTGCTTTCTTGACAGTCTAAATAACACTGATCGCTCTGGATGTTTCCCAATCTCTTGTTATCCTATCCACAGCTGAACACATGTTGAAGGTGAACGTGGGATGACCACATATGTGGGTGCAGGAGGGACCTTGCAGGGTTAAGTCACTCCCCAGGAGGGTCCAATTCAGGACCAGAATTTATTTTTCACCTTGATAATAAGGCACGATTTTAGGCATAGGATTCTAGGTGAGCCTCTATTGAGATTTAAAAGGCATGGTGCAGTTTGGTGAATTTTCTTTGCCTTCAAAGGCAGAGAATGCACGAAGCCAGATGGGGAGGTTGGTTTCAGATGGGCTGGACAGAGCTCTCCAGGCTCTTAGTTCCCACTGGGGAGACGGAATAGTGTTCTAGGTTCTGGACACTTCTTCTTCAGGCTGATACAATTTTGTTTGCATATGAAAGCTGAGAGGAAAGCTATCAGGAAGAAGAAATAACCCCGCTGAGCATGATTTATCAGTTTCTTGATGAAGTGGTTCTGCTGGGGAATTAGTTTAACTCTGTGAGTTCTTACCTTTCACATGCAGGACTTTGGCTTTATAATTCAATCAGCTGCTTAAAAATCTAAAATAAAATGGAGAGCAGAACAGGAAAAAAAAACCAACTCTACTAATAAATGCATCATAAGCCTAGTGTACTGAGTAGATTCTTCCATTCACCCTTTAATGAAGCATAGACATTCAGTGCTCATAGGAAGGCTGTGCTGTACTCAGGGCAGAAGAATTGAGCCAGGGGAATTGAGGGCAAGATGGTTGCTCTTGCAGCCTGAGCTTCTTACCTGAACAATGATCTAAAATCACCTTTAAAGTAGGAGCAGAATGGTGAGTGCTGTGAATTGTGCAAGACTCTTGAATCACAGATCTGTACCTCTGAAACAAATAATGCAATATATGTTAAGAAAAAATAAAGAAGAAGATAGCAGGAGGGGAAGAATGAAGGGGGGTAGATCGGAGGGGGAGACCAACCATGAGAGATGATGGACTCTGAAAAACAAACTGAGGGTTCTAGAGGGGAGGGGTGTGGGGGGATGGGTTAGTCTGGTGATGGGTATTAAAGAGGGCACGTTCTGCGTGGAGCACTGGGTGTTATGCACAAACAATGAATCATGGAACACTACATCCAAAACTAATGATGTAACGTATGGTGATTAACATAATAAAAAAATTAAAAAAAAACAAATAAAGTAGGAGCAGAACTGTGACTAGAGGGAGGTCACATGGTTTGCCATTCGTGACTGACATTCAGCTACTCTGCATCCTTACGGGTGTGCCACCTGGCTTTTCATCAACTGAATGTCCAGTCTAATTTGGCAGTTACCATTTCAGGCAGCTTGTTAAGCATTGTTAACTATCATCACAATTCCACTGTTCCATGGGTATATCGTTATTTATTTGATTGGTTCCGTATTGATTGATGCTGAATTATTTTCCTCCCAATGTGTTTGCCATTACAAATGTTGCTTCAGTAAATACTGTACGTATGACATTTCACACATGAGCAAGACTATTCATAGGGCAAATCACTGAACTTCTTGATCAAGGGGTATGCACGTTTTTCATTTGGAAACACCTGCTAAATTGTTCTCCATGGAGATTGCCCAAAAGTCATGAGGTGAGAGGAGCAGATGGGGGATATGATATGTGTCTGTGTGTGGCAGACCCTTTTGTTGTTGCTCATCACATGCCAGTGGATCCATCTCTGGTAGTAGCTATGGCTGAGTTAGACAGTCGTGCATCTGCTTGAGTGGCAGCCACTGCATCCCACCTGCAGTGAAGGTGTTCTTCCAGGCAGCTGGGAGTGGGGTTGGAGGCAGTCAATACCTCTCACTGTGGCCCTATCCAAGATGGGATGGGAGGCAGGGGATACGTGTCCCAGTGCTCAGTTGCAGGGTGCTGTGTGCACTCCCCAGGTTTACCTGCAAGCCCAACCCTGTTGTCTTGCCCAGGGACTTTGGAAATGCACCTTTCCTGGCCTTCCCTCCTCCCTGCCTTCCTCTTTCCATTCCGTCATTTGTGTATTCAGGCTTCTGGCTTCCTTACTCAGGGTCGGTTCATAGAAAAATCCCAGGGATGCCTGGGTGGCTCAGTCGGTTGAGTATTTGCCTTCAGCTCAGGTCATGATCTCAGGGTCCTGGTCCTGAATTGGGATCCTTGCTCAGTGGGGAGTCTGGGAGTCTGCTGCTCCCTCCGCCTGCCACTCCCCGCTGCTTGTATGCATGCTCTCTCTCTCTCACAAATAAGTGAGTAAAATCTTAAAAAAAAAAAAGAAAAATTCCAAATAGGACACTATGTAAGGGGCTAATCACTTGGTGCAATGCAAAAAAAAAAAAAAAAAAAGATAGATATTACTGTGTTTAGAATTTCTGTTGGATGCATAACCAAAGCAACCGGCAAATCCATTCTGTCTCCCTGTCCTTCACACTCTGCTTCAAATGCCCCTACAATCCAGCACCTTGCCTGTCATTAGCTAACATTCACAATTCTGGGTAGAAAATGTTAATTTTAGGGATAATAAAAGAGACATTTTTCTCCCTTTCATAGGCTCCTGGCTTGATTGAGGGCAGCTTAGGGGAGAAGCTTGGAGCGGGGAGAAAGATACCATGTGTAATAAGTCAGAAAAAATAATTAATTCTTTATTTAATAGATCTCCTTGGTTAATCCCTCACTTCCTTTTCTCTCAGACAGTCGTATTATCTCCGTATGGTCTACGCCCTGGAGTTCATCCTTTGTATGTCAACCTGGCAATAAATGACATAGACAGGGCAACTGGCCCTTGTCACAGCTGTGATGGAATTGGAGAAGAGTCAGGTTGCATGTTTCCTGGAACATCGTACTATGGGAAGTCGTAGGGCTGAAGGTTGTCCACTCTGAGAAAAAAAGTTCCTAGAATACATAGTGTTAATATATCCCTGAAACCCTTGTGATTCCTTGGCAAGGAAATGAATATGTTAATACTCAAGTTCAAATCTAAATTAATGGCAAACAAACAAACAAATGGAGCACCTGGGTGGCTCAGTTGGTTAAGCTCCCGACTCTTGAGCTCTTTTGGCTCAGGTCATGTTCTTAGGGTCGTGAGATTGAGCCCCATGTCAGGCTCCACGCTCAGTGGCGAATCTACTGGAGGTTTTCTCTTGCCTCTCCCTCTGCCCCTCCCTCCAATCTCTCTCTGTCAAAAAATGAATAAACAAATAAACAAATTAATGGCAGGAGAGGAAGGTGAGAGGTTTGTCATGCTCTTCCTGGGCGTTCCTGGGATAAGAATTTGGGGTTCAAAACTGTACATCCAGTGTTTTTCATAATAATGGACTTTGTTTTCTTGAATTATTAGTGCAAATTTATTTTTCCTTCAAAGTAGAAGAATGGAAAAGAATGGAAAGAAAAAATTCAGGGAGAAGGAACAGAAATAGGAATAAGACCAGAAGTAAAGCAATCACAAACTGGGAGGACAGAGAACATATGTAGAGGCAGGTTTCATGTTTTCTTTCTTTCTTCTTCATTTTCCTAGGTTTTCTTCCATAGGAAAAAGACAAATTCTGGAAGGTACTGGAGAAGTACTCTGGAAAGTAGAAATATCCCAATCGCAATGACTTTAACAACCTTTGTCCAGGAAAGTTGAGGCAAAACCACTTTGGCACTGGGGGAGGGTCACGGAGATGGGGACTCGCTCTCAGACTGGGAAGTCTTCAGCCCATTCCTAACCCTGCTCTTGCTTTGGCAGCAAGGCTTTGGTCCAAGACCACATGTAATTGGCCCCACCTTGACCTCAATGGAAAGATCTTGTCCTTCCAGCTGTTACTGCCAGTTGGTGGAGACCCTGATTTGACAGGGGGCATGAGTTAAGGCAGGAGTTTCTCATCACACCGAGGATGCATAACTTGTGTGCCCATGCACAGGACTGTTTGCTTGTGTTTGCTTCTGAGATTTTTTAGGGCACTTCTATGATCTAGTATCAGATATAACCATACTGGACGGTTTGCCCGTGATTTTGGATTATCTTCATGTCGACTTCCCTCTCACAGTGTGGGTGCTAGAAGGATACACGTTTCAGTTTCCCAAAGAGACTTCCGGTTGGACATGAAGGAGTGAGCCAACTGATTGGAGTCATTGCCAGTCTTTAAAGGCCATGCTGCCAGCAGAAAGAGAAGACAAAGGAAAAAGGACCCTGAAGAAAGCAAAGGCCATGCTGTGTGCTCTGATGATTCATGTGTCCCTTACAGTTCCCTTTGAGGGAAGTAGTATCTAAGGACAATTGAATCAGGGCAGGGTGACCGGGGAAAGAGGAGAGTGATTGACCTCTAAGGATGATACCTAACACTTGCACAGTATGCTCAAGGATTTTCACAAGTATTATTTTGTCTGCTCATCTCAATAGTCCTGTAGAAAAAGTAGAATTAGCCCCATTTTACACATGATGGCATAGGATCAGAAAGGTTAATTGCCTTCCCCGGGTTCCCAGGGCACATCTGTGACCTGGGTACAGACTCTGGGTTCATGATGCCAACCGAGTGAGAAGTCCATCAGATCAGCACCACCCTCCTCAAGTGGGTATGGCTCTAAGTGAAGGCAGGAGAGAAGCATTAGTAAGGAACTATAGCCACATCTAGAATTAGTCTGAACCTCCAGCATGCTGCCCACAAATAAAGCTTATGTGTACTCTACTGAATGCTTTCGTAAAACTGAAATAACCTGAGTGAGAGTGATTATATTTTGCTCAACAATGACAAGATTCCTCCATTCTCTTCTCTTGTGTGCTCTCTCAAATTCTGTATTCTGACTGGCGCTCAGTCTCTTTTTCTACCAAAGATTCAACTGATATGAAAAGGTAGATTCATTTATAGCATGGACTCTGCCTATGGAAACAGGCAAGTAACATCACTCCAGTTCCTGGGGAAATAGGGGTCATAGATCCATCCTCTGTAAGACTACAGGAAAGACTGACTCTGATAATGCATTTATTGTGCTCAACACAGTGCCAAGACAAGATAGTATCTATTATTAGTTATAACTCTTACTAGTCCAATTTTAAACTAGCTGTGATTACAAGTACGTCACTGGGTCTTAACCTTGGCGGCTAGTTGCTGATGCACCTGCACCAGCTCCCAGCTTCAAGGAACACAATTCTTACTTAAAGGGTCTGGTGCCAGGGTTTTAGAGTATAAGGACTGCCCACTTCTTTCTCTTTCTCAGAATTTGTCTCTGCTTTTTTCCCCATGATGACTGGCATATTTAAGATAAACTAATATAAAAATGCAAAGCACTCTTGCCTCAAAAGTTTTGTAAGTATGAAATAATAACGCCAGGCCTCTCTCAGCAGCATCATCCCACACTCAAAGCCAAATATCTGCTTTTTCAGGCCCAGCCCTCCACTGAGAAGCAATAGAGTTAAGGCCTGTGCCCCTGTCTCTGGGCCTATTCAGTCCTGGAAGAGAACCTCCCCCCCTGTGATCCCTGGGGCAGATAGTGCCTAATTGATTCTAATGAACACAGAACAGTCAGCCCCTGCTTATCCCTGAGATGTGGCCCAGGGAGTTAACCTCCCATCTCCTGGTTAATCGGTTTCCTCCCCAGGCTGAATTAAGCCTCAATTTTTATTTTTGATTGAATCTGTCTTGGCTGACAGATGTTTTCTGGGCAACCCGGAAAGTCCTCAGCATGTGATAATGTGATGAGGCCATAATGAATCCATAACTCCTCTGCTGGAATGATTTTCTGGAAGCTTTAAGATATCAGGGCTGTACCATCACAAGGGCAGTCACTGGGCTGGTAAACCACTGACATGATGACTCTATGAAAGTGTTGCCTCACCCTACTCTGAGCATATTCCTGCTCCTTTTCAGAGGTAACATGGGGGCTGCAGGACAAGGTTTGGTCATCTTGGATTTAAGTCCTAGCGTGGCCACTTACCAGCATTGCTCATCTTGTTATGGAGATCATATTAACAACAGCAAGAATCGTAGGTAATAGCTATGGTTCTTTTATATCCTCATTACTCCAAATGTGGTCCTTGGACCAGCAGCATCAGCATCTCCTTGTGGCTTGCTAGACATAAAGAATCTCAGGCCATTCTCCAGAATCTGCATTTTACTAAAATCTTTACATAATTTGTATACTCTTGAAAGTTTGTGAAGCACTGTAATTAGCTCATTTGTTTCTCATTATAATACTGAATATTTCTGGAAGGTGTTGCTGGCTCTGCTTCTTTCTTATCCCCACTGCAAAGACTTGGTGACGTTTGTTCTTGGTCCTGTAGTGAGGCCATGTAGCCATCTTCTGATAGGCCAGCATCTTGTTCCCTTTCTCTTGGCAAAGTATCTTAGATTTTCCTAGGGCAGAGATGGGATGAATTCAGGATTTTCACCCTCTATTTCCTTTTCTCAAGAGAGTTGCTTGGGTGGCTCAGTCAGTTAAATGGCTGCCTTCGGCTCAGGTCATGATCCCAGGGTCCTGGGATCGAGCCCCGCATCGGGCTCCTTGCTCGATGGGGGGCCTGCTTCTCCCTCTCCCTCTGCCTGCCTCTCTGCCTACTTGTGCTCTCTATCTCTCTGTCAAATAAATAAAATCTTTTAAAAAAATTAAAAA